>NW_026931617.1:0-47052 GCF_032062105.1 Saccostrea cuccullata
GTCAACTATCACTTGGCAAAGAAAAATTTCATAAATTTTAGCTTTAAAATTTTAGCTTTAAAATTTGATCAGTTACATCTTTATTGAGCTCTTCTTCTAAAGGAGATCCAAATAGCCTAAACATGGCCACAACCACCCAGTCCCTTTAAATATATGTTTATATTGTGTTATCATCAAACCTTCTCAATTAGGGTAAAGGCGCTGTTAGAGAAATTCATGATTATGCTCATGTACACTGGAGATGGCTTCCAAGGAACGAACAGAATGGCCTTCTTTTATTTTCTTTATGTATAATTTTAACTACACCATTGACCAAAATGACAACATGGAATATATGCGAAACATGCCCTTCGCCCCATCTTACTTAATCTGAACCCTTTGATATATATTAACCAGCAAAATATTAGCTAGCCTTGCTAGATATTACATGTAGTTAATCAAAATAAAATTTGGGGAAATCCTATTTATATCAACTGTTACTAATGAACCATTGAGGTCCTAAATTACTATGCCCACATTGTTATTGTTCTTGTTGAATCTGAAGTTGTCCTCCCTATCAAGCCCCTTAAGTGAAGTGATATCCGAATAGGTGAGGATGCTGCTGGTCCTAATATATTATTATTATGTGGATTTGACAGACAATGTACAATTCAACTCTGGTGCATGTTACCTATGTCGGGTATGCCTCCCAGATTTTACAGCCTGAATTGTTGATTGCAATGCTTCCATCCAACTGAATTTTTTGACTCAAAATCTATTTACTTTTTTAGTCATCATTCATATTTACTTACCTTGAGTTTTGTCATATAGCATGTGTACAACTGTAAATAGGTATAATACAAATACACATCTTACTTGATGTTTCATTCATATCATAAAATGCATTATTGTAATGTTACATTCAAAAGCACCAAAACTTGTTATGTATTTTACTTCAAACTATTTTATTTCACAATTGATTACTGCCTTTGTCGCAATTGCATATCTTTCATGCCTCTCTTTGGACCCCTGTTAAAGTTGAATGGCCTTGATTGAAATTTATAAACTTTAATTAGAGTTATGTCCCTTTGTGAATCTAGCTAAATAACATTTCTAAAGATTTGTCAAACTTTTATTACTTCTCAATCTGTATTTCTTTTTTTTTTTTTTTTTTTTTTTTTTTACTTATTCACTGTTTTTAGGACAAAAGGTAAACTGGTATGGCAATGCTAGGGTAACCCTTTCCTTGAACATTTATTTTTTTTTTAAAAATCTCTCAATATTTTAAATAAACTGATAAATTGCACCAAACCCAAAGTTACAAAAGCATACTCATACTGTAAGAATTATAATTATGGATATTCCCATTTTTAAATCCCCTAAAGATAGGCTAAAGGATAGATATGGCAAGAAATTGGTACTGCGTTTTTAGGTGATACTTTTGTACCCTAGGGTACACCCTTAATAAATGTATGGAGAAAAGGTTACAAAAAGGGTACACTATTTATTCCTACTGAAAACGAAAGTAGATGCTTCACAGTAGTAGGAAGACTGCTAATCATCTAAGTTAAAATAAAAAGTAATGGAGCCAATGCTCAGGGTACAGTGGGTACACAGGCTACACTTGGGTACAGCAGGTTACAACACTATAAGGAATGGATACAAGGGCTTAGAAGGCTGAAATTTTCTAAGTTAAAATTAAAAATAATGGAGCCGATACTAAGGGTACAGTGGGTACACGGGGTACACGTGGGTACAGCAGGTTACAACACTATAAGGAATGGATACAAGGGCTTAGAAGGCTGAAATTTTCTAAGTTAAAATTAAAAATAATGGAGCCGATACTAAGGGTACAGTGGGTACACCGGGTACACTTGGGTACAGCAGGTTACAACACTATAAGGAATGGATACAAGGGTTTAGAATGCTGAAATTTTCTAAGTTAAAATTAAAAATAATGGAGGCGATACTAAGGGTACAGTGGGTACACAGGGTACACTTGGGTACAGCAGGTTACAACACTATAAGAAATGGATACAAGGATTAGAAGGCTAAAATTTTCTAAGTTAAAATTAAAAATAATGGAGCCGATACTAAGGGTACAGTGGGTACACAGGGTACACTTGGGTACAGCAGGTTACAACACTATAAGGAATGGATACAAGGGCTTAGAAGGCAGAAATTTTCTAAGTTAAAATTAAAAATAATGGGAGTCGATGCTAAGGGTACAGTGGGTACACAGGGTACACTTGGGTACAGCAGGTTACAACACTTTAAGAAATGGATACAAGGGTTTAGAAGGCTAAAATTTTCTAAATTAAAATTAATAATAATGGAGGCGATACTAAGGGTACAGTGGGTACACGGGGTACACGTGGGTACAGCAGGTTACAACACTTTAAGAAATGGATACAAGGGTTTAGAAGGCTAAAATTTTCTTAATTAAAATTAATAATAATGGAGGCCATACTAAGGGTACAGTGGGTACACGGGGTACACGTGGGTACAGCATGTTACAACACTATAAGAAATGGATACAAGAGTTTAGAAGGCTAAAATTTTCTAAGTTAAAATCAAAAATAATGGAGCTGATACTAAGGGTACAGTGGGTACACAGGGTACACTTGGGTACAGCAGGTTACAACAGGTTACAACACTATAAGGAATGGATACAAGGGCTTAGAAGGCAGAAATTTTCTTAGTTAAAATTAAAAATAATGGGAGTCGATGCTAAGGGTACAGTGGGTACACAGGGTACACTTGGGTACAGCAGGTTACAACACTTTAAGAAATGGATACAAGGGCTTAGAAGGCTAATTTATAAAATTTTCTAAGTTAAAATTAAAAATAATGGAGCCGATGTTTAGGGTACAGTGGGTACACAGGGTACACATGAGTACAGCAGGTTACAACACTATAAGGAATGGATACAAGGATTTAGAAGGCTGAAATTTTCTAAGTTAAAATTAAAAATAATGGAGCCGATGTTTAGGGTACAGTGGGTACACAGGGTACACATGGGTACAGCAGGTTACAACACTTTAAGAAATGGATACAAGGGTTTAGAAGGCTGAAAGTTTTAAAGTTAAAATTAAATATAATGGAGCCGATGCTAAGGATACAGTGGGTACACAGGGTACACTTGGGTACAGCAGGTTACAACACTATAAGGAATGGATACAAGGGTTTAGAAGGCTGAAATTTTCTAAGTTAAAATTAAAAATAATGGAGCCGATGTTTAGGGTACAGTGGGTACACAGGGTACACATGGGTACAGCAGGTTACAACACTTTAAGAAATGGATACATGTATCCGATGTATGCCCATTGAATCTGATGTCGTTGGGGGGTTGAGTGGTGGGCAACAGACGTTGGCCGATCATTTGTCAATGTTCGACCAAACAATATAATTGGCCCATAGTCGACCAACATACCAATGTATGAGCAATGTAATATACATCGGCAGATTACCCTAAAACATCCTTTTATGTTAGCAATTCAACGCTGGGCCTTTGTAAGTCCGGCCGGCAACCACGCCATTTTTATCAAAAAACAAAATTACATGGGGATCTCGAGCGCCTATGAATTATATGTGATACATAGAGGTCTCAGGAAGAACTGAAGATATGTCGACTTTTGAATTTTTCTCATTTTTAATATGCAAATTTTCATAGATTTTCCAGCACATTTTGTTTCAGAAAACATAGCTATAGAGCACAAGCTTGCCTTTCTACCAAATTTATATATTTCATGCACAAGTATCAGATGCACCATCTTGTGTGTAAAAATCTCAGATATAGGCAAGCTAAAAATGTGCTTATAATGTTTCCCAAAGTGAAAAGTATTTAAAATGTATCAAATTCACAATAAGGCATATGCATAAACAAAGAGACTGTTTCGCTAAAAGAAGAGCTAGGTTTTGATGAGGCTGGGTTTTTTGGCCATTTTAGCTCAACTGAGCTGAAAGCCTTAAAAAAATCATGTTCTCAAGAACTACTGGGTCAGAAAAGCTGAAACTTATGTGGAAGCATCCTGGGGTTGTGTAGATTCTATATTTTTCAAATCTAGACCCCTTAGGGTAGAGCAGGCCGTGTCACAACAGATATTACAAGGGGAAAATCTGGTAAAAAATATGGCATTATGTAATATAATGATTCTCTGAAAGTCTCATCAAATTTCAGAGATGGGTATAAACGTACCCTTATAAGCATAACAGATGGAAGGATGTACGTATGTACAGCTAGACAGATGGATGGACGACCATCCTGGTTACATGTACATCCCGATTACTATATACCCTCTCGCTTTTCAAGCAGGGGGTATAATAAATAACATATACACGTAGCAATTAAAATATGATGCTAGCGCTTATATATAATCCTATTCATAATCCTATACTGTGACCAACTAACCATTAGAGGTTTGTAATTTTGGTTCTTATGAAAAGTAAATGACCAGTTGATTTCAATTGCAATGAGATGATGCTAAATGAGAGAATCTGAATCCCCTGCTTAAGGAAAAAAAAGGATGCATATCCAGATCAAAAAAGTGGGAGGGTTAGAAAGGCCACATAAATAGGTGGGGCCATAGCGAGTACATGTAATTGTACAATTACATTACATTGCAAAATCTTAAAAGCTTCTTGAGATATGAAATGAATTCGGTGCCATGAAAATTAACTGATCAGAAAAGATGATGTGACATAACTGCTATCTGAGGCCCCTTTTTCCACGACGAACTATATTTAATCTACAACGATGTTGTTAGTTTTCAAACATGAGTGAATAAATACGACGCCTTTTGAATAGTTTCAATAGTTCAGACACATTTTAATTATAAGGAATACTGCATTATCTTCGATTTTTTTTACCCTATCACAGCTAAATTCGGAATGGTTTGTGAGAATATTTTCTTTTATGGCAAGAGAATGGGCAGGTCTTAGTACAATAGACGGATAAGCTTGTCCGAGAAGACCTTATATGGCTATTGTTATTATTTCGCACTTAGTCATTGTCCAATCCGATGACAGAACAACAAAACATGCTGGTTTACTACGTGTACATTTTATCGGAGACACGTGGTTTAGGTAAATTTACCTGTTGTCCTTTTCAACATTTCAAACTTTTATAATGGTCAGCCAATGCTGTTTATACTTAAAAATATGCATGGATTTTCAGCATTTACGTTTTTTTTTAGGACAAGAAGTTCATATGAAACTTGTATTCACCGATACTCGGGAATACGTGTAGACCTAGCGAATTGCTCACCAAACACGCTACAAAACTTAATTGTATATCATGTATATTCTATCAATTGTTTGTAACTAAATATAAATTTTACAGTGGTCTCGGAAATGGTACATAAGTAGATCCGTGTCTAATCTGTGACTCAAATGCATAAAAAATTATCGGAAAGCAGTAAAATTCCAAGCAAGTTTCCATAGTATTTTTGTGGTACTCACCCGTAATGAATTTCATTTAGCTGATTGGTCAGTTAGTAAGTATTGCCTGTGCCTCGATTAACATATGAATTCATTCTTGCGTCAGAAAATCGAGTTCCGTCGATCTGTTTATAATGGGAAAGGCCAACTAGATTTTACAAATTTTTAAAAAATAGCATGTGAGCGCAGTTAGGTACAATTTTCTCCTTTCACATATAGGTAGATTTCAATAAAATACAGTGACCAGCCAAACGAGAAAATTGTACCTATCTGCGATCGTATATTTTAAGGGCTTCAAAGAGTGGGGCGGGGTTAAAATGCTATGGGAATTGAATGTAAACATGATACCCCTACCCCAATAAAAGATTTATATCTTTCAAATCAAGTTGCTATTTTTGTTAAAAATAGTATTCTATAAAAGTACACATATCAGTGATTAGTTACATACAAAAATTTGAGTAAAATTTTAACATTTAATTTTTTGTCAGTATAGGAGGGGCCGCAAGTCACCTCATCCTTTATATTTTTATACACACATAATGTATAAATTGACAATCTTGCATGACCTTTCAATTGATTTTTTCAGCCAAAATAAAAAGAGGCCTCCTTATATTAGGCCAAAAGAAGTTATGTTATAAAAATTTTACTGAAAAATTCAAAAGCTTCTCAAGATATTGTGTGGAAATGAAAGTGTTACAGACAGACAGAAATACATATGGGTGGATGGACAGACAGACAGACCAAAATTATTATCCCCTCTTTTTGAAAGTGGCCGGCCAGGACAATTAATGAAATATCCTCCCCACTTTGACTTGTAACAGTTAGATGTGAATCTTTAGGTTCTAGCTCCCATTTTGACTCTATATTTACAGATGTGACATTTTTTTTCATATTTGATATGGCATGTCCTACATAGTTATAGTACCTTTTTTGGTTTAAGAAAAATAGCCTTTTGTGAAATGGTATATTTGGCTTATATAGTGTTTCCAGCTATCGTTGATGCCCTGGCAAACTATATACTAACTGTAAACAATGATGAAAGTACTCATGCACGCATACACCATGTTCAATATGTGTCTGATTAAGAAATATATACCCTCCATATTTACCAAATGAATATGTGCACCTGGCATTTTCATCATGATTGCAGTGTGCATCAAATAAAGCATGCACACAGTGCCTGAACAATTATAGTAGAAATACAGTGGGGCTTGTAAATGTAGGTTTACACCAATCTAATAGGGGATTTAGGTATTTTCTAGCAATTTTCATTCACTTCTTTCAGTATTTTGAAACCTGAAAACATTTTTCTAAAACATTATAATCTAGCTTATCTGCAGTTGATTGAATATCTTATTAATAAAAAATAATTTTCTTCTCTTTCTTTGGTGGAGAAGGAGACATTAATTCAGTCACCAATATAAATATCCAATATTGTATTAAGTTCTACGATAAACCCATCAAATCACCCATAAATTTTATTTAGTTTTCATAGTCTTTAAAAATTAGGGAATTTTTTTCACTTTGTTTACAATACTGATATGGCGTATCACATGAACATTGCTCCTGTTTATTTTTTACGTTCTGGCTTAAGGAGGAGATGCCACACCATTTTATAAGTATATTTTTTTTTATAAAACTTGTAATAAAATGTTATTTACATATATGCCATAGGTGTTTGATGTAAGTTTGAAATCTTTCTGAATTTTCATAGAAAGATTCCCTTTACTTTGTATTTATAATTAATACATAGGGATTTTTTATTCATGAAAGGAAAGGTTTTAAATGTTAAGTGCCATGAGTGTTACATACTGTAGTAAGGGAGGGAGTCAAATACTCTATAAATTTAACAAATTTTGAATCAATATTTTTTTATTTTATTCCTTTATTCCTTAAACCTTTATTCCAAGGGGGAAAATGGTGGAAAATATATGTATATGCAATGTAGACCAAAAGCTGGTTCAAAATAATTAATTGTGAACCCTAACTCCTCCAAACAAGTTTACCTCATTGCAAATTGCAAGGCTGGTTTTACTTTTCACACCTTTCCTGAACATGACAAAAGAACTGTATATTTCTTGTATATTCTATGCGAATTGTAAGGTTTTACTGTTTGACACATGGCCAGGAGAACAATAAACAGGTGACTTCATAGGTACGTGTATACTGGATGGATTATCACCTAATCTTGCTCAGATTCCATTGATCTGAATTACACAGTACACATACAAACAGCATTTCAACTGACCCCCACCCCAATCCAACATTTTTCATTAATTTCCCTTTTTGCACAACTGCCTCTATATATGTCATTATTTGTTGTAAATATAAAATTAGCTCATATTATAAAGTATCCCAAAAAAGTAGATGAAATTTATTTATAAAAGTAATCTTATTCTTTAACATTAATTTTTTTTCTTTTGCAGACTTTTTAAATGTAATATTTATTGTCAAAATTTCCATATATGTTACTTTTACCAAAAAAAAAGTGGTATTAATGATTGCATGATATAATCATGATTACAAGACAACTTGTAGACTAATTAACCCAGGTATTAGTCATCTTTTAGATAAAACAGACATAGCTGCAGATCTGTAGCTCTCCGAAAAAATATATATTGATAGACCGGAGACTCCGGTCTATCAATTAAACTTGTTATGAGATAAGATTCTTTCTAATGTGTTCAATATTTTTTGCACACTTATACACTTTATTTCTTTAAAAATTATTACCAATTTAGAGGCATGCTTTTAAATTAATTAAAATCAAAATACTTGTAATTGTATGTTAATTGTAACCTTTAAAAAATTGCATTAATTGAAAATTGTATACAACATGCAAAGTCAAAAGTCTTGCACATGCATATACATTCCAGCTATAGCAGGTCTGTAACTGTATGATTTCTAAAATGTATAAAGTTTTCCACATCTTTTATTCTGTAATTAATATATTGTATATATTACTTACTAGATTGTTTAAATGCAGATCATGAATTTTGTTCATATTATATGTATATATACAGTGATATAATCAAAATTTAAAAAATCCCAACCAGGACCATTCTAAATCCTTCAACTGCAGTCCATCACCTAATTTGTTGCACAAAATTCATTATTATAGTTTTAATGTATTAAACATCTATGTTTGAAAAAAAAAGTTTCTTTCTTTTTTTGCCTTTTTGGAAGCACATTAATTTCTCTTCTTTCGTTCTATTTTCTACTTAATAATTATTATATTCTCTTCTTTTTATGATGCCTACATATATGTAAATTGGCAGAAGGATAAAATGTACGCTATATATAAAAACTAACACCTAGCTAAGTTCTGGCCTGCTCATTACATATAGCTGCAGAAATGCAGCTCTGATCAGAAAAATTGGGATGGAAAACCTAGAGCTACAGTGCCATCCATTGAAAAAAAAAAAAAAAAACACTTTTTAAGTCTGCTATTTTCTCAATTTATTTCTCCGTTTATATGTATTGAAACTAGCTGCCACCTCAAAATTTCACTGTTTTTTTTTTCTTAATTAGCATACTTGATTTTGCAACTTAATTCCACAACAAAACATTTCCCAAACCCAATGTTTACAGCCCTACTGAGATTTTTTTTATATTAACAAAATTTTTACAGATTTATGTATCATATGCATACATGGTCTGCAATATTTTATAGCAACAATGAAAGAACATATAAATGTCCTAGGCCAAACCTGATCTAGAATTTAGTTTAATTAGAAAAGAAAAGAAAAGAAAAATAATTTCCTCTAATCCAAAGTACTCCATTCCTAAAATGGTAAGTCAAACATGAAAGAATAAAGTTAATCTGACAGATTTTTTAGGGGTCATAGGGAGGGGGGGGGGGCTGTATAAGCTATGCCTTATTCCCAATGATAACAAGAGATGTTTGTAAAACACTTATGCCCCTCTCCCCCCAAATTTGAATTTTTCTAAGTCCAAAAGGGCATAACTCTGTCTAAAATGATGTGATCCTACCCAAAACTTTTCTTGACCTAGATATTCAGCTGAAAAATCTGTATACACTGTACTAAATTTCATTTCAATATGTGCAACCTCTACAAAGAAAGGAATGGAAACTGCAATTAAGTGGAATTTCTAAGTCCAAGGGGCTTAACTCTAAAGTAAAAGAATGCGATCGCACCCAAAACAGAACTTGACCTAGATATTTCTCTGATATACCTGTATACTAAATTTCATTTCAATATGTGCAACCTCTGCAAAGAAAGGAATGGAAACTGCAATTAAGTGGAATTTCTAAGTCCAAGGGGCTTAACTCTAAAGTAAAAGAATGCGATCGCACCCAAAACAGAACTTGACCTAGATATTTCTCTGATATACCTGTATACTAAATTTCATTTCAATATGTGCAACCTCTGCAAAGAAAGGAATGGAAACTGCAATTAAGTGGAATTTCTAAGTCCAAGGGGCATAACTCTAACAAAAAGGATGCAATCGTACTCAAAACAGATCTTGACCTAGACATTTACCTGATAAACCTGTATACCAAATTTCATTGCAGTATGTGCAACGGTTGTGAAGAAAGTGAACGGAAACTAAATGGACCGACAGACCGACCGACCAACAGACCTACGGACAGCAGCAAAGCAATATGCCCTCCCTTCTTCGAAGGGGGGCACAAAAAGTGTTTTTCCCAACTTCAAAATTTTGTAATGAAATTCTCAAAAGAGAATCAAAACAAACATTAAAAATGTCCAAACTCTGCATGAGTAATATGGAAATTAAAGAAAAATGTGAAATATATGATATTTCCCCCAATTTCAACCAAATAATGGCACTTTTTTCCCAAATGGAAGATAGTACAGGTCCTTGTTTTACATGTAAGGTAGTCCGATCCTAAGGTTTATAAAATTAGCAGTTAAGTAATCAAAAATACTCATAAAAGTATCTCTGAATTCACAAAGATTTCTAAATTTATCCAAAGTATTTCTTTAAAGTTTAAGATTAAAGTTAATAATTTTATATAGGGAAAATTGTAAAATCTTCAATATTTTTGCAGAAAGAAGTGAATTGGAATATTATAGCAATGCATTAATTTTCTAAGTGCAAATTGATCAACACATATATTTAAGATTAAAAAATGATAGGGATCCAGGCATTCAGAGAAATTGTTGTGATTTTTATACTTATTTGGTATTATATATCTTCTATTTTCGTCATAATACATAAATTTATGTAAAAAGCCTTTTCTATCATTGTAAGACACCACAAATCACTTCTTATTTCATATCGTGCTTATAATTAAGCATTGGTACAATGTATCTAAGGCTTGATTCAAGAAAATCTTGTTTCTCTAAAACTGTATGAATTTTTTTCCTATTATACTGGGTACAAATGTCAACTTTTATAAGACCTTAATATTCTAAGACTACCAAAAACCTTGAATCTTATAGAGATGAATAAAATGAAAATTGTTGCATAAAAAAAAATCATTTTCAAGCTTGAAGGCATTTTGATGCAATTCAAATTAAATATTAATTTTTGAAGTTATTCTTCCTGGCTGAGGATTAAATACATGTATCCTGAAAGACCTTAAAAAATTGCAGGGTGCTGGTAAAAATGTCAAATCTACCAGCCCTAGAGCAGGGACCATTATCCTTTTTTTTTAAAGGGTATTAAATGATCTGTTCAAAGTACTAGTACCATTTACAAATTTGTTAATTTTAAATAAACTTGTTTAGAAATTTCTCTAACTTTAATTTACTAATAAAAATTGAATTGGATGTTAAGAGAAATACAGTATATATATCAAGTAATTTAAATTAATCTGACCTGAAATGAAAGTAAAAGATCACGCAATCCAGCATGATCACAAATTTAGGAATATAAGTGTCTTAAGTTTGATCAGTTTGTGTATAGTACACACCATCAGGTACTGTTAGTAGAGTTTGTGTTTGCCAGACAGAGTGGGGTACAGGTAAATCATTTGTGATAGGTATATAGTATCAGGTGTGTCATGCAATGCTCAAGTCTGGAATAATTATCAGTGTAGCTAATACTTCAAGAATCAGGACTATATAACCATAATTAATAAAGGTAAGAAGCTAACTTTTATACTTGTAAAATCCTTACATGAGTGTGGTTGTTTTTGTAACATAGACCTTTGAAGTCATGGGTCATGTTCATGCTAATATAAAATATTTTAAGTTCTGAAAATGTCAATTGTTGTGATTTTGTAGCCATAGTTCCCTCTGAACCTGTTTAAATTAAAAAAAATCAAATAATTTAGGATAAAAGTAGAAAAGGTGTTAATCATGTTAATCAGTAACCACTGTACCCCTTGTAACCTGGGTACATGGACAGTCCTTCAGATATTTTCTACTTTCATTTTTCAATGGTTTTGTACTGTACCCTAATTGTAACCTTATTAGTAAAGGATAAATAGAGGTGTACCCTAGGGTACAAAAGTATCACCTAAAAACACAGTACCAATTTCTTGCCATATATGAATCTAAGTAACTAAATATAGGCCACCATGTGTACGGATGTTTATTGGCAAATGACCTTGAATAACATGGACCGAATAAAGTTGAAGTTCATACCTATTTTTACATTAGCTCATTTTGTTTATAGATTATTTCACTAAGTAAGTTTTTATTCATTCAAAATCTGCTGATGAAGTTGGTTATTACCACATTGTAATCTTGTACCATGTGCCAGTGTTTAAAGCATGGACGGGTGGCAAATCGATCTGTTTCAATCCAATAAAATACTTGCCATCGAGCAATATCAATGTTAATAAGATCATCTGTTTTACTTCTTTGACTGAAACTTAACTTTAAAAACTGGAAATTATTATAAAATATTTCATAATACAAAAACATAAATCGGATACTTTCATCACCCACCTTTCACTTTCATTGATGCATAGAAAAGGGGAGATAACCCGTAAACCTAGTGACTAAGTACCGACACTGTATGGATGGATAAATAAATTCCGGCTTATCACATTTATTAGTTTTTTCCACAAAAAGGAGGTGAATGATGACATATAATAAAAGGATAGAGCTTTGATAACGGCGCATATTGTGAGATGAACTCAAATATGCGGTAATATATAAAATTTTCCAATATTTTGTCATTGAATTATTGCTACTTTAACATGTTTACTCACAAAAAATTGAGGCACCTTACTAGGAATTTCTGCAAGATACCAGGGGTAGTTTTTCTTATAAAATCCTTTTGGGAAGAAGAATAATTTTTCTATTTCAAATGTTTAAGTGTTTGGATTTTAAAAGACGTTTAAAAACTGGTTTAGAAATCAGAATGTAATTAAAATTTTGAATATTATTCATACATTACGAAGATTTACAAAACAGATATCGAGGAACGAGACGTTAAATAAATTCTCTTGAGTATTGGAATATATTGTGCAAAATTTAATACAATAATTCAAACCCTTGTGGGGATGTATGCGTTCTAAAATAATTTATAGAAGAATTAAAGAAGAATTTCAAAAAAATTGATTTATTCTATTATGTTTTTAAAGCATGAGAGAAAAGCAAAATCTTGAAACGCAAAAATTATCATTTAGAAAGACATGTGAGATAAAAAAAAAAAGTTTTGTTTGATCTTCTTTAATTAGTTCAGTAGTTTATAAAGCGGGACGTTAAAAACATACAATCAATAAATCAATCAATGATGAATAAATACAATTATGCTGCCTTCTCTCACTAAACACCATATTCTTCTTCGAATTTTGCCCAATCGGGAAATTTGTTCATGTAATAAGCAGCCCCTATTGCAAATGTTGATCCAGTATTCATTGGAATCACTACCATAACGCGCTGTTCCGTAAACCAGTCATTCTCAGCCTCGTTTTGAACTATCTTCATTTGAGAGTGTCTTCCTGTCATAAAAACACAAGAAACCTCTTTTTGATTAAATGTATCACTTGTTTTGTTTTTTCTATTACTTCCTGGTAACATTCCCTTAGTTTGGACCACGTTATACTTAATGTACACTTGCCTTCTTTTATGCTTAGTGTCATTTTTTTGCATTTCTTCGCGTCTTCCATAATTTCTTCATAACTGGCATCGAAATGTTTTTTACTGAAATCACAGAGTTTTGTTGATAGTTCAAATTCAAATTGTTGATTGTCTGAGAAATCGTCAATACTGTTTTCATACATTCTGGCTTTGTGTTTTTCAAATTCGTAAAGCAATGAGATATACTCTCTGTGGCAATTTTTTTTCCATTGCTCAACAGCGGTTGGTGTGAAAATATCTTCGAAGATCGACAAAAAATTTTCCTCTGGTGATAGGGTCCACTTTTCTCTGAATGGTCTACTCAAAATTGTATCCGGTTTTCTTAAGTCATCAACTTGTAGGAACAATAAGTTGCAATAAGCTAAGAAAAAAAAACATGGAAATACACAAAAAATTCACAATGAAATCCATCTTTTAATATTTCATTTTTAATATGCTTCTAAAGACCAATACAAAATTACTTTTTAAAAATTCTTTATATTTGTATACATTTTCAAACTACAAAATCATTTTGAGTTGGGCTTTTAATTTATTGATCTGCGAATCTATACTTAACACACAAGCACAATCTTACTTGAGCCGACATGTAGAAGTGCATATGTTGTATTTTGCCTGAATGACAAAAAGTCAACGTTGAAATTTAAACATAGCATCTTTGCCTTGACTCCATGAATAAATGGGGAGATTGCTACTCGTCTGAATTTCAAATGTAGTTTCTCTTTATTTATTGTTTCACCAGGAGCTATCTAGAATTGAGGAGCAGAATGGTCATATTAACCAATAGTTATTAAAAAAATAAACAGATATATTCGATATTTAAGTGGACTCTAAATTGCGAGTAATTACAAAGAAAAAAAGAAAATTAAAGAAAGAAAAGTTGAAATATTCGTAAAGGAAACTTGCGTTCAGATTACCTCGGCCTTAAGTATTGCATCTTTAAAGACCTTCATATTTTCTTTCCAGTGAACAGGGACAGTGAACACATAATGTATGTCAAGCTCAGATTTTCCTTTCGATTCACTGGGCTTAACCTTATCTATTTCTCCACGAATTCTCCCAAGTAAATGGACAATAAGTTTCTGGTAAATCTCTATTGTTTTAAATTTATGTTTTCCAACTGTAATCTGAAAAATGATAAAATGTATTATTAACTTTTCATATCAGTTTAATTTAGTAATGTATATATGAGTTTCTGCCTTGCTATGTTTGCCATGCAAAAAATAAAATACAATAATAAACCCACCGTTCCCTCAGTTATTTTTAGCTCATCAATAAGTACACAATTCTTCAGACTATGATCTTCTAAAATATACATCTCTCGTGCAAGTTTTCCAAAGTGCTTCAATTCTCCGTCTTTTGTCAATAGAACAGAGATTTTTTCTACTTTTCCCACTGCTTCTATCTTCTCTGATTTTGGATTGAAGTAAGCCATGCCACAATATTTGTCTCCAATATCGATTGAAGAAACCCAAAAGTGGTTCCCTATCATAGTAAATAGTGATTATCATACTACTTGTTAAAACAATTCTAAAAAAGTGTTTGACAATTATCAAGTAGAGAAAAAAACATTAGCATGTATTCAGATCTATCTCTTACTATATATGGACATACTAAAATTAACTTCGTTTGAGCTAGGAATATGAAAGACAACATTGTCGAGTATGTTTCTACCCCTGAAGTGTAATTTTATAATCAAGTGCACTCAAAACAAAATTTGTGTAATGATCAAGCAAGAGAAGACAGAGCATTAATTTTAAACTTGCATTATGGTTATAATATGTGTCCTTGGCAATTAAAGACTGGCATTTAATGTACATGTAACCCTTAAGACCCTCTGGTGACTAATTCAATTTTTTTTACTTTTTTGATCATCCTTCACAATAAATGTTTGTTACATTTATTATATATTTACCTGACTCTACAGGCTTCTTCGCTGAATCCTTATCTGTAGATCGCATATAAAGCAAAGAATAATCTTCATGCTTTGCATCTACATCAAATAAATAAAAAAAATTTAATTAAGAACAATTATTGTCATGTTGGTATTCAAATAGATATCAAAAGAAAGAGAAAAAAATGGGGCTATGATATTACATGTAAATAGAATTTCCTAATAAATATATCAAAAATCCTGTCTTAGTTCATGTCATATAATCTAAAAAAAAAATCTTATACAGAATATATTTGGATTTCTTTCAAAACGTGAATTGTATTTGTATTTCTTCATAAAAATATATGACAATAAATTGAATAGAGGTAATAAAAAAAATGAGGTCTTTTAAAAATAATGGAGGAATGAATGTAAAATAGCACGATTTTGTTTAACCCCTTTTCCCGCAGTCAAGCATTTTAACGCATATAACCTTTCCTATTTCTAACGCAAAATCACGCATATACCATTTCCCCGCAATCACGCATTTTCACGCACTTTAAAAAGTTCATTTAATCGTTAATTTAATGCCAATTTCCTTATATTTTATGCTTGCAAAAATCCCATGAAAGAAGACGAGTTATTTTTGTATTAAGATATAGCGTCGTAATATTATTTACACTAAACTTTAGAGAAACGTGTACCATGCTAGAAGGTGCTTGCGGGGAAATGATTTTTTTTTATATGACGTGAACATTAATTGTATGTTGCATAATAGTCAAGTAAGCTGTAAAGAGTTAAGCCCTTGCATTTAAGATCACATTAAAGACCCCCTGTACTCCGATGCAAAACAATTTGTTGGGGAGAATACATATTAAAATTATTTTACTGATTTTGAAACATACGGTGAAGGGCTTATTTACCAAAAAAAATCTTCAGGGAAAACAGATCACTGATTAAGAAAACTCTGATTCAAGATTTGTTCACTCTAACTGGAAAAATACATGCAAATAGTTTTTAATTACCAGTTCTTGGTCGTAAAATAGAAGGTTTAAATAAACCACGGCAATACAATGCAGATTGCAGCTGATTTTATTTTATATCAAATAGTGGATCAAACTACCCAAAAAGTACCCCTGAATTGTAGTGGAGTTCCTTAAATGAAATTTTTGGGTTGAATTCTGAAGTCGGATGTAGTTATTTTCTAATTATATCATTTTTGAATATATCTGTTTCTATAGATTTTTAAACTTACCCTTTTCTGTCTTTTGTGAGGAGGATTCCGCTCTTTCTTCTTTTATATTGGATTTATCTTTACCTTATTTGAGATATAAAAGGTGAACTATATATACATTGTACTTGTTTGTAAAGTAAAGCAATATTTTTCATGTTCTCTTTATGACAAGTACCCCTAAAAATGACTGAAAATATGTAGTCGCAGTATGTAAATACCACTCCATGTTCCACAGGCTGCACCACATTTGATAACAAGGAAACATGTTTAATGAGTGTTTAATGTCATGTGCTTTTGATTGATTGATAAGCGAGTGCTAATTTATCATTTTGAAAAGTTTGAAAATCTTGTGACAAAGACTTTTCCGACATAGGTTCTACCTTAATCATAAAAACAGTCATATAAAGAAACATGCTTATGTATTCTACCTTAGACATTCAGGATATATTTGTTAGCACGGATACAGCTAGACTTAAATACTATCATAGGTTTTTCTGAGTGGTAATGTATTTATATCTCTAAAAATCTTTAAACTGTACTGAATAGATTTATAATGTAATGATATCCATTATTGTAGTCCCAAAACACCGATGCATTATAGATATGTAGGAGTAGACAATATATCGCTACTAGAATTTGGTTGAGAAAATATAATACCTGATACTCTAGGATCAGCAGATTTTTTTTTCTTCGAAGAATGAATTATCTATTTAAAAATTTAAATTATGTCATAACTGGAATGAATATAATTAAGATATCACTGTTATATTAAATGTTTGTAAAATCCCTTCTTTATTTACCCGAATCTTCAAGTTTCACTGTACCCTTAGCTGCCGATAGTGTAATTAAAGGAACATCTTCGTGATTTGTATCTTCATCAAATAAATAAAAAAAAAATTGATTTAATAAAGAAAAAAAAATATTTTCATATTGGTATTTAAAATGAAAAACAAATATTGATAGAGAGAGAAAAAGGATGAGGATTAGATTTCAAAAACTATTTCACATAAAATGTATAAAAAAAACAAGAGGCCCATGGGCCACATCGCTCACCTGAGTAACTTGGGTGAAGCAGATCTTTAGCAAATTTCCCCTCTTGCTACTCCTATCGTGCCCTCCCTACCCCCTCCCCTTACATGATTTTTATACTTTAGAATCTACACTACCCAAGAATGCTTCCATATAACGTTCAGCTTTCCTGGCCCAGTGGTTCTTGAGAAGAAGATTTTTAAAGATTCGTTCTATACATTTCAATGTAAAACTTGGATTCCCTATTGTGGCCCCATCCTACCTCCGGGGGTCATGATTTTATCAATTTAATATCTAGACTACCCAAGGATGCTTCCACATAAGTTTCAGCTTTCCTGACCCAGTGGTTCTTGAGAAGAAGATTTTTAAAGATTTGTTCTATATATTTCTATGTAAAACTTGGATTCCCTATTGTAGCCCCGCCTTACCCCCGAGGGTCATGGTTTTTACAATTTAATATCTACACTACCCAAGGATGCTTCCATATAAGCTTCAGCTTTCCTGGCCCAGTGGTTCTTGAGAAGAAGTTTTTTAAAGATTTGTTCTATACATTACTAAGTAAAACTTGAATCCCCTATTGTGGCCCCGCCCTACCCCCGGGGGTCATGATTTTTACAATTTAATATCTACACTACCCAAGGATGCTTCCACATAAGTTTCAGCTTTCCTGGCTCAGTGGTTCTTGAGAAGAAGATTTTTAAAGATTTGTTCTATATATTTCTATGTAAAACTTGGATTCCCTATTGTAGCCCCGCCTTACCCCCGAGGGTCATGGTTTTTACAATTTAATATCTACACTACCCAAGGATGCTTCCATATAAGCTTCAGCTTTCCTGGCCCAGTGGTTCTTGAGAAGAAGATTTTTAAAGATTTTTTCTATACATTACTAAGTAAAACTTGAATCCCCTATTGTGGCCCCGCCCTACCCCCGGGGGTCACGATTTTTACAATTTAATATCTAGACTACCCAAAGATGCTTCCACATAAGTTTCAGCTTTCCTGGCTCAGTGGTTCTTGAGAAGAAGATTTTTAAAGATTTTTTCTATATATTCCTATGTAAAAATTGGATTCCCTATTGTGGCCCCGCCCTACCCCCGGGGGTCATGATTTTAAAATTTCAATATCTGGACTACCCAAGGATGCTTCCACATAAGTTTCAGCTTTCCTGGCCCAGTGGTTCTTGAGAAGAAGATTTTTAAAGATTTTTTCTATATATTTCTATGTAAAAATTGGATTCCCTATTGTGGCCCCGCCCTACCCCCGGGGGTCATGATTTTAACAATTTAATATCTACACTACCCAAGGATGCTTCCACGTAAGTTTCAGCTTTCTTGGCCCAGTGGTTCTTGAGAAGAAGATTTTTTAATGACCCCACCCTATTTTTGTATTTTCTTGATTATCTCCCCTTGGAAGGGGACTTGGCCCCTCATTTTAAGAATTTAAACTCCCCCTTACCCAAGGATGCTTTGTACCAAGTTTGGTTAAATTTGGTCCATTGGTTCTTGAGAAGAAGTCGAAAATGTGAAAAGTTTACAGACGGACGGACGGACAGACGGACGACGGACAAAATGTGATCAGAAAAGCTCACTTGAGCCTTCGGCTCAGGTGAGCTAAAAACAATCTTATTTAGTTTTTTCAAAATTTCTGATACCAAAATAGGAAATTTGAATTTCTTTTGAAATGTAAATTGTATTCTACTTAAAAATAGATGATACATAATTTAATCATTACTATCTAATGGAGTCTTCCTCCTTGATTGTAGCCTCAGCCTTCTTTTCATGTAAATAGTAATAACTGCAATTAAGATGACAAGAATCCCATTCAGACACAAGGATACAACACTGACTATACTCCAAGGTGTATTAATGCATTCATCGGCCTGCCCTTCACTAGAGGTTGTATTTCGTTTCACTACAGCATAACATTCTTGATCTAAAACAAAATATACTTGTATTTAAAAACATAGCTACTTAGGAAAAGTACAAAGAATGAATATAAGGATATATATGGATATAACGACAGTATACATGCTCAAATGTCAATTAAACAATACAAAACATAAGAGGTGGAATCATGTGCCATGAAGGAGTGAGCATCCCCTGCAGACCGATCACATCCGCCGTGTGCTCCTTGTAATGATCGGAAAATAACGGAAAATTCGTCGACATTTCGATGTTTAAATAATGACCTAACAATTGCTGTAGTATGAAAAAGTCAGTCAGCATATTCAATTAATAATTGAGTGTATTTGTTGCTAAGGCCATTGTATCCACTTCAGAACTCACGAAATTATGACTTTAAACGAGGCTGCTGATATTCCTGTTTCATCAACCTTTTTGTCAATAATTTACCTCGTTTAAGAAATTTTTCATTCGAAAAGCATGCTCTTGCGTATCAAATCAAATGATATAAAGCTTAGTAATTGTTTAGTTACTATACGATACTTAACGTGTGCCCCTATTTGCATGAGTAACACATCAGAATTGAACAAATTGTGTTATTCGTGCAGTTTATGATTCTGAACAAAACAGTTTCCCTGTATATGACGTGGAAGCATATCAATATTTATTAGCACAAGTATTGCTGTGTTACATATGAGAAAAGCTACAGTGCAAAAGGAAGAGAATGACTATAATAATAGCAATTTTATTTTTCAATTATAAATATAAAACTTGTCATAAAATTACACTTTTCCATATCTTTTGTTTGCGCTTTTACCAAGTAACAACATGCATACTTTCCGAAAAATGTAAATATGATAAATGTAGTTAAGATGGTGTATACTTTTAGGTCTTCGCCCTTGAGATTCGTGTCAGATGCAATAATTAACTGAGAAAAAAAGAAGACGTCTGTGTGTTTTGTTTTAAAAAAAACTTACACTTGTAGGCCGTTGTAGAGGAGTAGGAAAAAGGACACGATTTACAATTCCTTCCTTGAGCATCTTGGATAATATTCCCACCAATATTATACTCCATACATCTTTGACCTACGTTTTATAAATCAAGTTTAATATTTACTTGCTAATTAATATTAAAATGTTCCTTAACGCTCATAGTTTTCTAAACGAAATTTCACCAATAATTTGAGTGCACACAATTTCATCATACCTTTCAGGGGGGAATTTGAAAGAAATGGCATATTAACTAAAAAATGTATAAAAGATTTCAGTGAGTATTTCTCTTATAAACCTTTGAAAAGTTTTGAACCAAACTGAAAATAATTTTCCCTTATACCCCACAAGAGATACTAATGCTTGAATGTACATGTGTTTGCAAGTTTAAAATATGCTGTTGTATATTGTTTTCTAAACGTCAAGATTTATCAAGATTACTTTAAAAAGTTGAAAATGCATGGCATAAAAGTGGGAACCCTATACTATATGAGGATGCTGGAAAACTAGTATTGACTTCTTTCAGAACATTCATATATACATGTATACTTCAATTAAATGTTTTGATTAAAATAATTATATCATACATATTACTAGTATATAACAAAAATATAACATGTTTCAACTATTCTGGCCAAAATTACGCATTCAATTATTTTCATTACGAAATACAGTTGTGGGAAGTATAAATTATTTTTCAAATAGTTAATTCTCATATATAGTTGATATAAAACAATATTTTCTTTTATTTCGAATCTTTTGTATTCGAAATTAAATAGATTTAAAGTCCCATTTAATGAATGAAGCCAGACAGAAATGTTACATGGATGAACTCAGCTCTTTATTCTGCTGAAAAAAACCTGAACTGCACAGCAACTTAATCAATAGATAACAGAAAATTCATGTTAACACATGTCAAAAATATTTTATTACACTAAAATTGCTTTTTTCCTTTTTAGCTGCTGCAAATAAACAACCAGAAGAATAAAACAAATGATATGCAAATTCTTGTGGAGTCAAACTGTCCATTTACTCTAACACAAAAAGTGCTATTAATACCGGTAGTTAACGATAGTTTAATTCAAATTACCAGTAGTCAATTAAAGTTTTCACTTGAGTATACCAAAGCATATTTACTATAAATTTCAGATTTATATATTTTATCTTTTTAATTCCTACAAGTTATTGATATGAAAAAGGACTATTTCTTGTACATTCTTCATTGGTATGTAAATTACGAAGCATCAAGTCTCCAAATCTTAAGAAATATTGTAGAGTGAAGTTTCATATTACATCAAGTTATAACTCTAGTTAATTGTAGTAAATTTTTGTTACGGTAAGAAAAATGATTAATTTAAGATTATATTTTTTTTATTAATTCAAACCCTTCTCAAACCCCCAAAAAGATTATTTCAATTTATTTAGACAAAGATGATTTGTTTGTTTGTTTGTAAGTTATTTAACGTCCCTCTCGAGAATTTTTCACTCATATGGGACGCCAGAAGAAAAAGGTAATAATACAATAACTGAAATAAAATTCACACCTAATATGGAAACATCCGGGGCACAAACCTCTAATGTTGCGTTTGCAAATTCATTTAATGTACAGTGGTAAACAAAACTTTGGCATTTATGTTTATATCGTCCGCAGTTGAATGCACCGTCTCTCTGAGTCCATTCCACCTCTGATTTGGGGCATGATTTGACATAAGATATTGTTGTATAAGACTCCGAGCAGGAAGATGCCTCTATTATCGCAATCTATGGTAAGAAAATAAGTCTGTTATTATAGTTAATCAAATTTTAGTAAGAATATGGCTCCTTTAAGATTTATATAATTCATTAGAGTAATTTACACATACCTTATAGAGAACTAGTAAGTATGATACGATTATTATGTTCAGCATCATTCACACTGTGCCTCCTCTACAAGAATTTCAGATTACCATGAAACAAATATCAAACATCGAAATCAAAGCATATGTGTACCCCTTACATTTATTTATTGTAGTTTCGTTTTAAATTTTGGGGGTTATTTGAAGGATTTTAAAGATATTAGGCTGTGCTTTTAAAACTCTGACTCAATTTGATTACCCCTTACCGTGTTTATTACAAATGCCATCCTAAACATAATTGTTGGAAATTACATGTTTAATGAGAGTGAAATGATCTGTTTTCCTGTTTTCGAATATTATCTCTTAAATGATGATTTATTTTAATGATCGAGAGGAAGAACCACTTTATACGTACGTGATCTATATAAGATCATGCAATGTTTAATTTAACATTACTGAATATTTTGCGTCTTTCTGCATTATTTGAACGTTTGTAACAACATTAATGTATCGAGAAATTATCTTCATATACTTTCTCTGTGGATGGTATTTGTCGACTGCGCAGTCCAATTGCAGATCTAAAAAGTTGTTTTAATTTTTTTATTTTAAATATTTATTTTTACAAAATATATGTGTGTGCGTGTGTTAAAAATATGTCTTGGTTGTTTTAAATTTATCGATTATAATTTTTTTTTTTTTTTTTTTTTTTTTACATTTTTTAGAGGAGACGGCATTGTTTGCTGCTCTGGTTACATATGGAACACAAAAGCAAAGGAATGTCAAGGTAAACGATTCTATAAGGAAAATAAGTTGGTATTGCAGCGGAAATTTCAGTCACCCCAGTACCTTTTGCACCTATTTATATAATTTACTTTGTCATTGGATTATCCGTTATTTCCAGAACATATACGTACATAAAACAAGGAGCACACGGCGGGTGTGAACGGTCGGCAGGAGATGCTTACTCCTCCTTTGCACCTGATCCCACCTCTGAAGTAATTGTAGAAGTCCGTGTTTGTTCTGCTCCTCATTTGTATTGTTTAATGGATTTTTGAGCTTGAATACTGTTTGTTACTTCAAAATTCCATTTATTTCATGGATTTTTGAGCCTGAAAAATGTCCGTTATCTCCATGTAATTCATTCTACAAAATGAAACCGTGATATTCTTGGCATTTTCTCCAGGTTGTGGTCCAGGGTTTTTTGGTATCAACTGCTCGGAGAAATGTCCTTACCCTCACTATGGGGATAGGTGTAGATATCGCTGTCACTGTCCACAAGAAATCTGTAATAACACCAATGGGTGCTGGAAAGGATCATCAACACTACATGGAGAAGGTAACCATCATAGTATCTGTAAAGCTAACTTGGTCTTGATATGTTCCTGTTATTGTAATGTTTACTTTCATATGAATATGCGAAAAAAATGAGCCTAAAAAATAATAGTGCAATATCAATATTGGCACATTTATTCAAACAGGAAGTTTGAATTTCACATAAAAGAATCATTAATAATACCGTATAAGTGGAAATTATAGCGAGACGCAAATTGAGCGATTTGTCTTTAAAATGTGGTATTTTCTTTTTAGCGATAAGTAATTTAAGCGATTTTAAAATGCTCACCAATGAAGCTATTGCAAATTAAAGAGTTTATTTTTAGCGATATCTAATTTTAGCGATCTCAGAACCTTCGCTAATAATGCCAAAATTAAATCCTCGCTACAAATTCTATTTACACGGTATATATGTAAAATTGTTACATTAACTTTTTTCTTGATTTCAGTATTGAAATATTCTGTGAAAACTACCATAACCTTAAGAGAAAAACAAACACAAGAGCTTACTGTTTTTAACAAGGATGTTGCAACAGTAACATACATGTACATGGAACGATTCAACAAAAGTGCATTTGCCAAAACAAAAAGAGAAGAGTGTCTTCACGGCGAGCTCTTGATTGCAACATGTACCCTTTGCTGTATTGTGGTTATTTATATAATGATCAGGGTGATTATCACTGCATACCAGAAAGCAAAGAATACAAAGAAAAAAAAAAAGCATCAATTTGACACAAGATTGTTTTGAGAAGCATAATGAATTGGAAGAATTGAAATTAGTTAACTTTACTAACCCAGAAAAAGAAACCCCTTATTATGATGGTCCTGCTGATGCAAAGATTACTTATGATACAACACTACATAAATATGTTGTAGAGATGACCACAATTTCAATTCCAAAAGGATGCTTTAAAGAGCCAAGTCCAACGCGATCTGAAAATCTACAATCTGTAAATGTACATGGATCGAGGGAGGACGCTTCCTTCGGAATCGGTTACATTCAACCCAAAAATCTAGTTACTCAGGAGCCTTTCACTTTTTTAAGTGAACCACAGAATACACAAGACGTAAAAGAACATAATGTGGATTTCCCTCAGAAAAGCTCATATCTGACTGTTGTTCGAGATAAATAACAAATGATCGGCTGTAATCTTTGTATCTTTCTATCTATTGCTATATATAGTTCTCAATTTGAAATGTTTAAAATCTCCTTAGAATTCCTCACTTAAAAATTCATTTTACATTGCATTAGTTTTAAATTCGTTAGGCACTATCTGTTCTGAAGTGACTTTTTAAAAATTAACGTATACTTATCAGAACATCTATTTTTATACCCCCCGCTTGAAAAGCGGGAGGGTATATAGCAATCGGTATGTCCGTCCGTCTAGCTGTCCGTCCATCCGTCTGTTACGCTTTGGGGTACCCATCTCTTATCCGCAACTCCTCTCATACCACTGAATGAAATTTGATGAAACGTTCACAGAATCTTTATTGCATAAATCCATTGAGCACCTCCTATTCTACTTTTTTTTATCGGACACATATTTTTGGGTTTCCCACAGCAAAATATGGACACTGCCATTATATTCATATGGGAGGCGTGGGGTATCATTTAGTGAGCTCATTGCTCACAGTACTTCTAGTTATTTAAAGTTTGTTTTCTTATTCTAAATAAACTATACCTAGATCCTTCACTGCAATGTCTTTAAATGAAAAAAAAAAATTCAAAATTAAAATAAAAAATTAGAAACCTTTTTATTAATGATTCCCTTCAAATGTAGTATAAAAGTAATCTGCAACGGTTTGAGAACGTTTATTGTGAAACCATTAAACCTATATTTGTTAACAGAGTGGAATAGCTTAGCTAATTTATGTTTTTTTTAACTCCATTCTAACAAAAAGAAATGAATAAAATCAACTTGAGATGCGTTGTAATAGTAAAGAATCGCTCTAGCAGCTGCAGTTTATAATTTTGGCTGTTTTGTTGAAATGAGATGAAAAAAGACATATTCAGTAAAGAAGATGATTAAATGCGAGGAAGTGTGAGCAAAGAGACTCCCATGAAACGAGAGAGATAAAGAGTCTCTAATGCCGTAAACTTTTACACACAGTTAATGCTTTAAATATGAGAATATCAGTCAAAAACGTAACTTACATGTATATGCATATTGTTACTGTGCTAAAATTAAAAAAAAAATAAATCTAAGCTGAACAATTGAAGAAAAAGCATTATTCCCTGAACATAACGAAAGCACTGTAGTAAAAGAATTTATTTGTTAATAACTATGATTACTGTAGTAGCCTATAAAATGTTTAGATAAAAATCATTTTTAAAAAGCACAATTGATATTTTGTTAGTATATCTTTTTCTACATATTATAAAACGTCAGCTGGCAGCAATTTGCATATCCATTTAATTATTTATATTTATATTGATATCAGTGACGGAAATAAGTATTCATTGAATTCAACAGTGGTGCAGTTGCCAAAACAAAGAGAGAAGAGTGTCAGCAAGCTCTTGATTATTACATGAACCCTTTGCTCATTGTGTTCATTGTGGCTATTTACATAATGATTAAGGTGATATTCAGTACATACAAGAAAGCAAAGCATACAAAGAAAAAAGACATAAATTCAGCACATGATTGTTATCAAAAGTATAATGCACTGTAAGAATTGAAATTGATTAATTTAATTAACCCAGAGAGTTTCAAGTTTATTTTATTCACCCAAACCAAGATTGGTACATGGGGTTCAAATAACATATAAACATTATATGTACAAACTTGTCACAGGTACATAATTTCTATATCACAAAAAGATGACATATATGAATAAAATAGGAAAGAGGTCGATAAAATGGGAGGGAATTATATAAAGGAGAAGAGTCAGCATCGTATTTAAAAAAAAAATAAACATACATAACTGTTTAAACATTTTCTCGATTTTAGTTGACTTTAGCTCCATGAATGTTATAACATTTGATCTGTATGAATAATAATTGCCCAGGATTTTTTTTTCTTATATTGGCTTAAATTTTACATTCTAATAAATAAAGAAATTCATAAGCAGTTTGAGTACTGTTACAAAGTTTACATAAACATGATAAAAAAAACCTTATTATGATGGCTCTGCTGATGCAAAGATTACTTATGATAAAACACTACACAAATGAAACATATGGAGATAACGAACAGTGCTCAAGATCAAAAGTCCATAAAACAATACAAAATAGGAGCAGAACAAACACGGACCTCCGAAACATCAGAGGTGGGATCAGGTGCCATGAAGGACTCTTCCTTTGGAATCGATTATATTCAACCAAAAAATCTAGTAAACAGGAGTCTTTCACTTTTGCAATTGAACCACAGAATACACAAGAAGTAAAAGAATATACATGTACTGTGGGTTTCTCTCAGGAAGACTGTTGCTCGAGATAAATTGCAAAATTATTAGCTTTTATCTTTATATCTTTGTATCTTTTGCTTGCTAAAAATACATATATTATATAGTTTTCAATTTGAGATGTTTAAAATCTCCGCAGAATTCGATCCTTCCTTAATAGTACAATTTACATTGCATTTTAAATCGTTTTAAATTCATTGGGCGCGAACTTGAAAACTTTTTTAAGTAGTATATTCTTATCAAAACATTTATTTTTATTCTTTGTTTCATGATTCTAAATGCAGTATAATTATCTAGATTAAGGGACTCCGGTCCTCAGCCAGGAAGGACAACTCTTTTTTTGTAATTTAATTCAAAATGTCTCAAAATGAAGCTTGAAAATTAAATCTTTTCATGCAAGAATTTTCATCATATACCTCTCAATATGCATCAAAGTTCTTTGAAGTTCTCAGAAAGGTCTACCAAAAAGTCAAGAATTTTTACTCCGTAAAAGCATTTTAAAATGACATATATCAAGAAATTCATGTTCATTTTTATCTAACCATAGATACCAATGTCTGTTAACATGATATGAAATTAGAACTGATTTATGGTGCTTTGCAGTGACAGGAGATTATTATGTAAGTACATTATGTGTATAAAAATTGTGGATTTTCTTCAAAAGCCTGTGATTTTTATTAATAAAAATTTTTTTAAAATGTGTTCATTGATCAAACTTAAATTGGAAAATGCATAGCAAATGTTTTCATTCGCAATTCCTGAAAATATATTTGATATTTTCTAATTTTCTCTATATAATATGATTAACTTGAAAGATGAAGTTTGAAGAATTATTGTGGGTAAAAACATGTTACTTTGAAAATTCAGAGACATTTTTGTGAGCATTTTCAATTAGTCAATGCTTGATTTTCAGAACCTGAGGATCGGAGTACCTTAATGTCCCTTTAGTGTTTAACAGCTTTTATCAATAAAAAAGAAATATCGGTAAAAATTTACAAAAAAATTAAAACCTTTTTGTTGTCATTCAAATGTACCTGCAATGGTCTGAGAGCGTTTATTGTGAAACCATTAAGAGGGCTGGGGTGTGGCTATTTTTAGACTATATCCTTTAGAAGAAGAGCTCCATATGAAGATATACAAAATGATCAAATTTTTCAAAACTAAACTGTATGAAATTTTTCTTTGCCAAATGATAGATGACAGCTTAAGATATCATACATGTATGTGTATGTAATAAAGAAGTTTTATCTGATAGTTAATTTGTTGGCCCCAGCCTTCTTAAATCTATATCTGCAGTAGCAGAATTGAATGCTTTTAGTGAATTTCCATTGTAACCAATACCGTAATGAATAAAATAAACTATATTCACGTTTTATTATAGAACAGCTGCTGTTTGTCTGTTTAACTGTGTTTAAACTTTTGAACCATGAGAGATAGATATACTTCATATGAAATAATATAAAGAATTCACTAACCTGTCTCGTTTTATGAATCGTTCTTACGCAGAACATGCTCTAGCATATTGAAACAACATCATATGCAAAATAACGAGTCAGTTCTAATTTGATGTACGAACGGTGACCACCCCAAGTCTTATTTAAAGAGCCACCTCCACCCTTTCGATCTTACACCTATTTTAATAATAAAAGGATTTTGCCACAAAAATAACGAAGGTTGTTAAAAAGTTAGTCATTATGTTTATCAATAAAAATTATATAAAAGCCACTGATATTCCTTTCCCTTTAATGTTTTCTGTACAGTGAGAGTCCCATGTCTAGATTCTGACTCGTTACTGGTGAAATCTACTTCTTATATGCTTCCCAAACCAAAAAGTAGTTTCAATATAATCATACTTTACTTTATTTAATTATAGTAAATCAAAGTTCTTTAACTATGAATTTTGGATAGATATAATTCTAATTTTTTAAACTCCCTGCAAGTAATTTTCTGAAAATGAAATAAGATACTGAGTATTTCTTTTATATTTACATATGCTTTTAAAAATTATAGTCATTGATATGAAATTTACAATTGATTAAGGTTCTAAATCTTCAAAAAAAAAAAACAAAAAAAACAAACAAACAAACAAAAAAAAAAAAAAAAAAAACAAAAAACAAAAAAAACAAAAAAACAAACAAACTTTAGAGTAAAGTTTCATAGTACAGTGTGATTAATCAAAGTATCAAATTATTCATTATAGTTTACTTTGTTTTGTTTTGAACATATTTTATTGACAATATGTCAAAGGGATTGGACACAAGTTCCAAAAACTTAGATAATCCTCTCTTAGATTAGATAGTTTACTTTACTTTAGTAGACTTAGACAGTAAAGTGTGTATAATTCTGTTGATACTTTCTCGTATTTAGATATATAATAATTAATTTACACCTCAAAAAAAGTAACTAAAAAATTCATCCAGTACGAGTCCGTATGGTTGGGAGTCCGGGACACTAGTTTTAACGCTCGTCAGCACTGCTTTTACCCTCTCCAATTTAGAACTCTTCTGCGCTTAAAGTTAAAAATAAGCGCCAAGCAAAAGGAAAACTGGCCAGAATTTGGAGTAAGGATAAAAAAGTGTAAACATTGTAGTTTCTTTCATGTGTTTGCATTCAATTGCTGGTATATTTCAGTTAAAGTAAAGGCAAATGTGACTAGTTATTCAATGTAGGTAGAAAATTTATGTTTGTGATAAAAAACATGTTTTTCCAATTATAAAGAAAATCCTAGTCTCACAGTCACACTCACAGTCAGAGCAAGTCCTGCACAATCTCTTGGGTTTTTTTAAATAGCTTGAATAAGAAAAATAGTTTTATGAAGCTATTTGTAACTCTTTGTATGAACTATTTCTATTGATCCACAATATCTGCAGTAAACAATTGTTTTCATGTTTATGATGTTAGAAGTTTATCATGTTTATGATAGGGATTACAATGAAGAAAACATTTTGAAAATTCATGTATGTGCTTGTGCAGACTCAGTTTCATATTTGATTTGTTTTTACTGAAAGTGTGAATTTTTCAATTCTAAACTCTGACTAAACATTACTGAAAAAATAAATGAAAAACTCAACTGCTGTTTATTTCATATAGATATTTGTTAAGAATGTTTCACAAAGGAGGGGATGGGAAACCCAAAGGATTTGGATTTTCTGGATTCTCGATTTCCAAGAAAGAAGAGCAGGCCCCTAGTCAGTCTGGTTTAGGAGGGATGCCTTGTGGAGGATCCAGCATTATGCCGGGTAGATCATTTGGGTATCACACAAACATTGGCAAGAAGAGAGCAAGGAATGAAGATGAGTGAGTGACTTTTTTTCCCTTGAATCAAGAAATGTTTTCTTTCATAGTGCCTTACACAGGTTTCCATTTTTGCAGAGTATAAAGCATTTTTGTGAATCTAAAAGTAATATTTTTGTTGTGTTGCATTTCTTTTCAATAACTTTAAGGTACTTTGAACAAGATGATGATGAGGATAATATGGCCTATCAGCCAGCCCCAGGAAGTCCAGGGCAGGAGAAAACAGAAGACAGTGACGAAGAAGATCCCTTAGATGCTTTCATGGCAGACATTGAGGTAACCTGCAATTTACAAATTTCACTAAGGTGCCCTCTTTAAACATGTTTGACTGGTAACTGATATTCATAAGTTAACTCATTGTAAGTGAAGTTCGATCATGGGTCAAACTGTTTTAAGTTAATAAATGTTTAAAATAGGAAAATTAATGCACAGTTGCCTTGTTAATCTTCAGTATACCATGTATATATTCTTTTACAGACAGAAGTCAGGTCACAGCAGCCCAAAGAAACATCAAAGGAGAAAGTGAAAGAGAAGAAAAAGGACAAGTAATTAATTTCTGTTACATGCTGTATATAGGGTTATTTTCACTCTGGGTTATTTTTGCCCTTTTTCATTTGCAGACAATTTTTCCCACATTTTAAATACACATAGGATTGATTGAGTTGAATTTTAGAGATATCGCGGTATTCTTTGTATTTTCCCCCTTTTAAATTCCCTAACCTTTGACAAGTGGATAAATAAAATTGGGGTGGGGGTTGGGGGTTGGTTGCCTTGTAAACAGTATTTTGTGTAGTGATTGAAGTATCATATGCTAATCATTGACCTGAACATTCATCTGAAAAGTTCAGGGTGGGATTCCCCTAGACTCCCATAGTATTTTCACACATCCATTGCTGATGTTGAGATTTTTTCTAGATAAATCTCTACTTTGATAAAACTGCTTGAAGCAGCATTGCTTGTGATTGAGATTGGCCATTTTTACAGAGGTGTCCGAGATGATATTGACCAGGAAGATGACCAGGAGTCGTTTTTCCGTTACATGGAGGAGAATCCAATGGCAGGCGTAGTTTTTGATGACGATGACACAGTTATAGAATATGATGCAGAGGGGAACCCCATCATCCCAGAGAAAAATAAAGTAAAGCAGTTATAGTAGAATTGTTACATTTTTAGGCTATGGGGGAAATTAGAGTTTTAGAAGTTTTACTATTTCATGGGTCAAATTTTGAACAATTTTTTTTTGCCTTTTCCATGAAACTAAATTCAGAAATACAATTCATTTTGTAGCAGCTAGCCTTGCTGCTAAACTAGATGGGTTTTTTGAATCCACTGTATGAATTAATGCTTGTTAGTCCTACATGTACATAGTGTAGGCTAGCACATCATTCAAGATCAAAGCTGTACCTTGAGCTTCTTAGCCCCTAGTGTTTAAAACCATGCAGCTACAAGTGGTGTTTGAATTTTTACTGTGTGAGCTATCTATATCATGGACAAATGACAATGATTTCCATCTTATTATATGTATATTAATGTTTTACACTGATTTATGAAGAGTAAAGTTTTCTGTCAGGGATTAATCTAGGTTTTTGGGGAAACTACCCTTTCTGGAGAAATTGGGAAAATCAGCCAGGGTCTGGGAACCACTCGAGCGAGTGCAGGGCAAGCCCTGCTTGGGAACAAATTTCAGCATTTTTATGACCATTTAAAGTGCATAAAGTAGCAAATTAAAACCATATTTCTCATATACTGAAAAATTTTACTTCAAATTTTCAGTCTCTGTGAAGGAAAAAAAACATTTGAGGTTTTTATTATTGTAAAGGGAATATTTTACTCACCAAAAGGGGAAAATTAGATCTTCAGGGGAAATTTTCTCTAGGGGTAAAACACCCAATATCGGTAGTTAATATGCCCTAGATTGTTGTTTTTATTCTTTAGATTATTGATCCCTTACCACCAGTTGATCACAGTGAGATTGATTATGGACCATTTGAGAAAAACTTTTATGTGGAGCATGAGGAGATTGCCAAACTACAACCAAATGAGGTGGATGAGCTGCGGAAAAAATTGAGCATAAGGGTATATGTTTATCATCAATACAGAAAGTATCTGTATTGTTAACATGATTTATTAAGATGCCTGGTGCTTCTATAGTTCTAGTTAAATTAAAAAAAAAATTATTGTGACATAATTTCTCTCCAAATTTTCACGTATGAGGGGTGATCAAAAAGTTCGCGAACTAATTGAATAACTTTCGAAAAAGAAATGATTTCAGTGTTGTAAATAATTCAAAGTATCCATCTATTTTATTGCGCATCTGAAACCATTCTGCCCATGCGCGGATCACGTGATATAGGCGATCACGTGACATGCTCTTTAGCGTTCTGTCACAGAAGCTTAAATTTTTTTGGACTCTTATATTTCTTACCATGCAAGTTATTTTTTGCAACAAAAACAGTCGATTTGTCAGAAATGGCCTAATCTCTGCAATAGTTTCGGTGGATAATTATATCCTTTTGTAGAATGAGCATGGTGACCATCAAAACCCAAGTCCTCTGTCTTTTGAGCTTCGTTTATTTCATGTGGATAAAGTATGGATGCCTTCACTTTATCATATCTGATATGTTTAAAGTCTAAAGTAAACGATATTTTAGGGATTTGATAATTATATTATTGTCAAGATATTCATCTATTTTTCTAATTGTAAGTTGATGAACTTTCAAATCAAATTGCTTAACAAAGGACACGTCTCTCTCCCAATTTTCTTTCACTGGGCAACAGAACAAACATCATTTTTAAACATCTCCCTTGAAGGCTTCCTTCACTTAAACAATCAATCCAATTAATGACAAAACTTATGGCAAGTCTTTTGTCTTCATAAACTGTGTACAAATTATTATAAACTTCTACAAAAGGAATTTCTTAAGATATACGTTTCACTTTACAGCCGTTCGTTTCTCGAATACGACTGAGTCAATCATTTTTTGTCACAAGTGATCTACCTTATGATGTCATTTTCACATTGTGACGTCAGAAACACTGGGCAAAACGTTCCATTACATATGCTATTTATAGAACGTGTATGACTCTATGTGTGCCAAATTTCATTCTGATCTGAATTGCGGTTTTGTAAATATAGAGACATTTCGTGAACTTTTTGATCACCCCTCTTAGATGTGCAGGTACTATGCTTTTTCTTTAAAATTGGTAAATGTACTTGTACAGTGTTCTGAATATACTAATATTCTATTTTTTTGTCACAATGTGTGAAATATTACTAGTTAACAAAGTTTGTAAGTACAATATAGTTGACAGACTGAAGTATAGTTTAAGTATAATTAAGAAATTTTGTTAGAAATAAAATATATATTGGTAATTATATTCATTAATGAGGATTGTGGAGATCAGCTCTATAAAAGAATTCCATTAAAACCTAACATATCATTACTTTATCTACAGGTTTCTGGTTTTAATCCCCCCAAACCGGTGTCAAGTTTTGCTCACTTTGGTTTTGATGAAAATTTGATGAATGCAATCAGAAAATCAGAATTCTCTCAGCCAACCCCCATTCAAGCACAGGTGAGTTTCTTTTTCATTTTTCAGCATGCGCAGGCAAGGCTGATTCAGGTGATTGTTTGGGGCAACATGTTTAGATGTAATGAAAAAGAGATTGATTAAAATTTTTAAATTGTACAGATACAACTACATTTGTTTCAAATTGATAACCATGGCATGAATACCGCGTCCATTTTTGCCTCTGTATACAGTATATTTTAATAGTGAAAGAATAAGAAAAATTTGTTTACCAGCAATTAAATATTTTTTAAGGGTATACCAATAGCTTTGAATGGGCGTGACATAATAGGAATAGCCAAGACGGGTAGTGGTAAAACAGCAGCCTTTCTGTGGCCATTGCTAGTACATATCATGGATCAAGTAAGTAGTAAAACTGAACTTTGATATTTCTAACACTGATACATGTATCTCAACTACCATGGATATGTTGAAATGATTTTGAAGTTCCAACCACTTATTCTTTAAGTACAGTGTATTTAACCCTTGATATCTGGAAACAATGGTTATCTCAAAGTTTTTTTTCAGTCCCATCAAGTTTGAGATAACATGATTTGACAGCATATGTATTTAGAAAATAAGAGAATGGCTGACAAGAGAGACTTTTTTCAGCATTATTTAAAGCATTACAACTGGTCTGTTTTGTAGCGGGAGCTAGAAGAGGGGGAGGGACCTATTGGATTAATTCTGGCACCGACGAGAGAACTGTCTCAGCAGGTAAAGAAAACATCCTTTGCTGTAAGCTCAGCAAGACTTTATTTTGTTGTAATTTCAGTAAAATTTGTAAAGAATAAAAACTTCGTTCTAAAGTCTCTGACAAGTCATACATCTATAATCAATGAATCACGAGCATGACTTTTTAGGTCACCTGAGTAAACTCAGGTGACCTATTGCTATCTGTTTTTGTCCGTCGTCTGTCGTCCATCGTCCCTCGTGCGTCGTGCGTTAACATTTAAACATTTTCAGCTTCTTCTCTGAAACCGCTGAACCAATTTCAACCAAAGCCCCCCTGGGGCCTGGGGGGTGGGGCAAAAACCACTAAAATTAGTGCAATCTTTAAAAATCTTCTTCTTTACTCCTGGACATCAAACAGTCAAACTGTTGGTATGATTGTAATCAGCATTAAGTCCTCTACCAAAATTGTGAAATTCATGGCCCCAGGGTCAGGGGTTCTGGTGTTAGGGCGGGGCTCTATTGATTATATAGTGAAAATGCATTAAATCTTTGAAAATCTTCTTCTCTGCTCCTAGGTATTAAATAAACTAACTAAGTACATAGTTATGATGAGCAAGAGTGCCTCTACCAATATTGTGAAATTCATGGCCCCAGGGTCAGGGGTTCTGATGTTAGGGCGTGACTCTATTGATTATATAGTGAAAATACATTAAATCTTTGAAAATCTTCTTCTCTGCTCCTAGGTATTAAATAAACTTATTAAGTTCATAGTTATGATGAGCAAGAGTGCCTCTACCAAAATTGTGAATTTTATTGCCCCAGGGTCAGGGGTTCTGGTGTTAGGGCGTGACTCTATTGATTATATAGTGAAAATACATTAAATCTTTGAAAATCTTCTTCTCTGCTCCTAGGTATTAAATAAACTTATTAAGTTCATAGTTATGATGAGCAAGAGTGCCTCTACCAAAATTGTGAATTTTATGGCCCCAGGGTAAGGGGTTATGGTGTTAGGGCGGGGCTCTATAATGATTATATAGTGAAAATACATTACATCTATGAAAATCTTTTTCTCTAATTCTGGGTAATAAGCAGATGAACTATTTATTTAGTTATGATGGGTTCCTCTTCCAGAATTGCGAATTTCAAGGCCCCTGGGTCAGGGATACCAAAATGGGGGGGGGGCTCTACTTACATACTGAAAATGAATTGTTTGAAATCTACTCCTTGGTATTAATCAAGTAATTTTGATAAGCAAGTGTGCCTTTTCAAAAATTGTGCAATGTGTAGACTTAGGGTCAGGAGTTCATGTGTGGTAGTAGCACTCCTGATTATTGCTGAATATTACGCTGAATATTACTGATTAGTTGACATACATTTTTGTTCCCCAACCCTGCTTATGGGTATTAAGTAATCAAACTAAACAATTGCTAAGTGTAAAGTTATGATTAGCAATGGTGCCTCTTTCAAAATTGTGAATGCCATAGCATCTAGCTTAAAACATAAACCAAATTCAATCATTTGAAAGTTGTTGCATGATGCTCAGGTGACCTATAAGGCCCGTGGGCCTCTTGTTGTAAACCAAATATAATTGCAATAACTTTTATTTGCAAACCATGGGTTTAAAATTCAATCAAAATTATTAATTTCAAAAGAGAGTAAACATTCCTGATAAATACCCAGGAAGAAATATTTGTTAGTGAAAGAAGATCAAAGAATTCAAGGAATAATTCTTGAAGACAAAATTTCAAGTAGTTATATTCATATTAAATGATATGAATAAAAAGAGAGAGCATAGCAAGTCATTTAACTTGCAGTAGACATGATAATGCTTCAATTTCAAAAATGTATTCAGAAAACATAACTTTAGTGTTTTTTTTTTCAAATGAATATTAAATTTTATTTTCTTTTAAAGAATTTTACACAGAGATAATAAAAGTCTGTGAACATTTTTTCTTACACATAAATTTTTTACCCCCAGATTTATCATGAAGCAAAGAAGTTTGGCAAAGTATACAACATCAATGTGGTGTGTGCGTATGGTGGAGGGAGTATGTGGGAACAGACCAAGGCATGTCAAGACGGTGCCGAGATCATTGTGGCCACACCTGTAAGTTAATACACATTAGTTAAAGCTGAACACTACTTGTACAGGCATTGTCCACCATATGCTTCTTCCTATTGCCAAGGCTCTGGGATAAAAAAAAACACAACTCGTTGGATAAAATTCATACCCAAGCACAAATCATGGGAGGTCCTATATATATCTAATGTGGCGGTCAGCTGGGTTCGAACACTGGTGGCCAGATAGCTCAGTTGGTAGAGCACCTGACTGGAGTTTCAGAGGGCCCGGGTTTGAATCCCAGTCTGGTCCGCTGCATTTTCTCCTCTCCCATTACATTTGGTGCCTTGCCATGCCTTGGAACTGACAGGTGAGAGGCCTGGCAGGGAAGAGGCTGGGTTGGGATCTTTGGAAGGTCAAAGACCTTTAAGGAGGGAGGAATGTGACAGTCAGCCAGGTCTGATTGCCAGTTGCCAGATAGCTTAGTTGGTAGAGCACCTGACCAGAGTTTCAGGGGGCCCAGGTTCGAATCCTGGTCTGGTATGCTGCATTTATTCCTCTCCCGTTACACTAATATACCCTGGTATAAACAGACATAAATTTAAAATAAAACTGATTATTAATAAACATTTTATGATCATGAATCTATAGGGTAGACTGATTGATTTGGTGAAGAAGAAGGCAACAAACCTGGAGAGAGTAACGTATGTCGTATTTGATGAGGCAGACAGAATGTTTGACATGGGCTTTGGTGAGTTAGTAATGTTATCAATACTTGCACTTCCATTATATTTAATAAACTTCTATCTTTATCTTGTTCTATATAAGTATGTTGATAAAAGTTGAAATGAAAAAAGGATACTATAGATATATTGTAGTTATATATATATTCAGTGTGTTTACAGTGTATCCATAAAGTTCATGTTGATGTTGATTTTCTCGCTGTAATGTAAAATTTACATCAAGAGAGAACAGATCAGTATAAATCCAACGGATACTTTTAATTCACTAATGACTGTTTTGTGATGTTGAATTGCTTTTATCATGTATTAAAACATAATTGTATTATTTTTTTAGAGCCTCAGGTGCGGTCTATAGCTAACCATGTTCGACCAGACAGACAGAGTAAGTGAACTTTATCTTTCTGAAGAACTAAAATTGAAAAGCATAAGGCTACATGAATTCTTTCTGAAGAACTAAAATTGAAAAGCATAAGGCTACATGAATTAGATTCTCAACTTAATGGATTGTAAACACTGGTTGTGTTTTAAAGTTACATGTATTAAGTGACAATATGAGCTACCTTTAATTTTAGCGATGTTGTTTAGTGCAACATTCAGGAAGAGAGTAGAGAAGCTGGCCCGAGACATTCTGCTGGATCCAATACGTGTTGTACAGGGGGAGGCAGGGGAGGTAATTCAAGGTTCTACTGTCTTTATACAATTGATAAAGATATAGTCAATATTAGTCAATATACAATAATTAAATTTTGTACTTTCTATAAACACTGTACAGTTAATAATAATATAGTGAATATATACAATAACATGAAATACAATTTTCTACTGTCTATATAGAATATCTAATGATATATTCTAAATTTGTTGAAAGACAGGATGAAATTCTGCATTAGAATTTTTGTTAGGTAATTTTAACTGATACATAGTAAAGCATATTCTGGTCAAAAAAAGGATGTTCTGTACATGTATGCCAATGCTATATCTTACTCTGTTTCTGTCATTGTCATAATTATTTGATTCATAATAATTGTCAAAAAAAAGATTTCATACTTAAAGGGAATGTAAAACTTATTATTTATAATAATTTAGTGAAAAAAAAAAATCAGTTACCGTAATTCATTGATTGACAGTTTATTGTGGGTTTAATGAGTTCCTTTGTATTGTCAGGCTAATGAAGACATAACACAGATAGTAGAAGTCCTACCCCTGGGTCCTGCTAAGTGGACTTGGTTGGTCAAAAGACTTGTAGAATTTACAACCAGTAAGTTTTATTATGAATTTTTGTCACCAAAAAAGCATGATCCTTTCAAAGATTTTGGGATACATTTATTTGTTATGCATAAACATGCACTGTGAATAGATATTAAGTAATACATGTATTAAAAAATTCTGAAGTTTATATTTTTAGCTCTTCTGAGCCAAAGGCTCAAAGAGCTAATGCTATGGCCATTTGTGCAGTGTGCGGTATGCGTGAAATTTTTAGAATATGGGCCATAACTCAAGAACCCCTTGGCCAATTATTGTCAAATTTGTCACAGGGTATCTTTGGCCCAAGGGCGACCATTTATACTAAAATTAGGGGTGGGACCCTAAAACAAGGGGAAATAATCACGAAAATAAAACCAAAAGTAATGGTTGTTAAAAAATCTTCTTCTCCAGAACCACCAGGCAGATTTTCACCAAACTTACATACAAGGGTCAGAATATGTTGAAGATTAAAAATTGTACAAGGCATGACCCTGGGGCAAAGGGCATGGTCTCAAGGTCACTTCAAAGTTGACCAAAATTTACACTTATTAAGAATGTTGATATTTTGCTTACTATAAAGACTAGGATCATCAAATCTTGTAAGTTGATGCATCTCAGGACTTGACATCATGTTAATACAAAAGTAGGTCACGGTGACCTATTTTTTAAATTTTACGGGCTTTTGTTTTCAAATTGATTTGGAGGCATATTTTGGACACTTTAAGGCCTATGATCATAAAACTTTGTCAGTTGGTGCATCTTGGATCCACAAACAACATCAACTTAAAAGTAGGTCATGTTGACCTACTTTTTGAATTTTATGGCTAATCTTTTCTAAAACATTTAATCCATTATTTCAGACACAGAGAGGTTTAGAGTCACCAAATCTTGTAAGTTGATGCATCTAGAGGCCTTAAAACATATTTATCAAAGAGTAGGTCACTGTGACTTACTTTTTGAACTTTGCAGGCATTTGTTTTTGAATTGTTTAAAAGGCATATTTTCAATACTATTAGACCTATGATCATCAAATTTTGTCAGTTGATGCATCTTTGGTCTTCAGAAAATGTTGACCAAAAAAGTAGGTCACTGTGACCTACGTTTGACATTTTATGGCTAGATTTAAGTATCTCAGGTACTAATTGGCTTAGAATCATTAAAATTTGTCAGTTGATGCATCTTGGGTTTTTGGATATTAACGACCAAAAAAGTAGGTCACTGTGACCTACTTTTGACATTTTATTGCTATATTTTAGTATCTCAGGTACTTATTGGCTTAGAATCATCAAACTTTGTCATTCGATGCATCTTGGGTTTTCGGAACATGTCGATCAAAAAGTAGGTCACAGTGACCTATTTTTGACATTTTATGGCTAGTATTATGTATCTCAGGTTCTAATTGGTTTAGAATCATCAAATTTTGTCATTTGATGCATCTTAGATTTTTGGAGCATGTTGACCAAAAAGTAGGTCACAGTGACCCACTTTTGAATATCTCAGGTACTGATTGGCTTAGAATCATCAAACTTTGTCAGTAGATGCATCTTGGGTTTTTGGAGAATGTCGACCAAAAAGTAGGTCACAGTGACCTACTTTTGTCATTTTATGGCTAAATTTAGGTATTTCGGGTACTTATTGGTTTAAAATCATCAAACTTTGTTATTTGATGCATCTTGGATTCTCTGAGAATGATGATCAAAATATAGGTCACAGTGACCTACTTGTGACATTTATGGCTATATTTAAGTATTCTAGGGTACTTATTGGCTCAGAATTGTCAAACTTTGTCAGTTTATGCACTTTGGGTTTTCGGAGAATGTTGACCCATAAGTAGGTCATTGTGACCCACTTTTGAATATCTCAAGTACTTATTGGCTTAGAATCATCAATCTTTGTCAATTAATGCATCTTGTGTCCTCAGAAAATTTCAATCAAAAAATAGGTCACCATGACCTACTTATAGTTTTTTATAGTTACATTTAAATATCTTCAGCCCTAACTGGATAAGAATCATCAAACTTTGTCAGTTGATGCATCTTGGGTCTTTGGATAGATTGTATAATTTATCAGAAGAGTGATTCAAGGCCCTTGGGCCTCTTGTTATTTTAGTTTGTAAGATGCAACATTCAAAATTACTTAACAAAATCATTATAAAACAGTTTAATTAATTAATTTTTTTTAAGTAAAAATGGATTGTTGATTTCGTTTTTGTTTTGCAGTGGGCAGTGTGTTAATTTTTGTTACAAGGAAGGCAAATGCCGAAGAATTGGCAACAAACCTAAGGGCAAGGGACATGAAATGTAAGAACCAACAGAGCTATTTTTTCACCATTATATTAAATGTCCTCTCTCACTTGAAACGTTTTTGCTGAGTTTGAAGATTTTACAGGTATTTCTTATAAAGAGATAATACTGTCCTCTATGAATTCACACTATATTTAATTTGCCTTTTGGCAAACAGGGTGAAAGAGGCAAAAACAAAATGGGGCAAAAATTTTACTGTTTACAGTTTTGAAACTATTGATTATGAGAAAAAAAAGGCATCTTTTTCCAAACAATTTGAACTAAAAATGTAACTTTTTTTTCAGTGGGTCTTTTACATGGTGACATGAGTCAGATGGAGAGAAATGAAGTCATCACGACGTTTAAAAAGAAAGAAGTGCCAATATTAGTAGCCACAGATGTTGCAGGTGACTTACAAGTTTTAAATACAATATCAAGTCAATACAAGTCAACTTCTTTCAGTTTAATTCATCATATTTATGTATACCTTATATAAAGAAAAACTTGAACAAAAATATTGCAAAGTGAAAAATTTTCATTTTTAAAACTCGTGCCGGATAATAAATGAACAAAATTTCATGATTTTTAATTTCAACTGATCATAAGATGTTAAAAATTAAATGAAATTTTGCTGATTGCCTTTCTGGACTGTATTCCTAGTTTGAATTTCAGAAATATTTAAATATTTTTTTGCCATTTTTATGTGTATAAAATATGAGATCTTGTTTCTTAAAATTGTTCAGTCATATTTTTCATGTTAAGAAAATTTCTTCGAATTTGTAGTAAACATATGATTTTCTTGCATAAAATTAGCAATCCTATTTTCAACAGAAAATGTGAAAGTCATATAGTTAAGGTCATGCATGTTTCTGTTAAAATTTCATGCACTTCTTTTTTTCTTAAGCAAAGAATGAATGTTACCTGAGTTACATGTTAATTTTTTTAGCCCGTGGTCTTGATATTCCTTCCATTAAGACAGTTGTTAATTATGATGTTGCCAGAGATATAGACACACATACACACAGGATTGGTCGGACAGGCAGAGCAGGTACGTTATAGAGCTATTGTCTCTGTGCTTGATTTTCTTTTTTCTGGATTATGCTTTTGGAATACAGTTAAATTTACTTAGTAGAAAAGGCCTCAAATGGGGATCTGCAGGTTTACTTTTCTTTATACATAATTCATTTGACCTGAATAAAATGTTTTCCTTTGTATGATCACCCCAAAAATTCTCATTGAAGTATTGTATTCAAAAGCTATATATATGATAATAGTACACTTAATTTTTCAGTTCAAATTTCAAATAAATTATATCAGTACATGTACTTATATGAAAAGTATTATCAAATGTATTGGAAATAAAAGTATGGAAAAAAAAATGGGGATGGGGCATTACGCTTTTGTTTACAAGCTAATATGATTCTTTGTAAGACGATAATATTTTCAAACAAAATTTTTGTTCAGGAGAGAAGGGGTTTGCTTACACCTTGGTGACAGACAAAGACAAGGACTTTGCTGGACATCTTGTTCGTAATCTGGAAACAGCTGGTCAACACGTCCCACATGCTCTGTTAGAGATCGCTGAAAAGGTGAAATCTTAATTTCCAAAGGTTTAGTGTTGGAGATAGATTGTTGGAAAGGTGAAATCTTCATGTCCATTGTCCACTGATTTTGTGTGAGAGAAAGTCAAAAAGGTGAAATCTTCATGTCCACTGATTTTGTGTGAGAGAAAGTCAAAAAGGTGAAATCTTCATGTCCACTGATTTTGTGTGAGAGAAAGTCAAAAAGGTGAAATCTTCATGTCCACTGATTTTGTGTGAGAGAAAGTCAAAAAGGTTAAATTTTCACATTCCTCTTGTTTTGTGTTAAAGATTGCTGAAAAGGTGAAATCTTTATTTCTAATGGTTTAGTGTAATAGATATATGATAGCTAAGTATCTGGTTCAAGTTTTGGCTACTGTAGATCACTAAATTTTCGCGACACCTTATTTTCGCGAGCTAGTCATTGACTCTTTATTAGTGAGACATAATTTTCACGAATTGTTGTTTTTCCTCTATATAATCGTAAGGAATACTTTCAAATGCGAGAATGAAATTTTCGCTAGCTCATTGTCTCGCGTAATTACGCGAAAATTAAGTTCTCGTGAATAAAACGTGATTTACAGTATGTGTTTCATGCTGAGATGTTTAAACCTCCTGCTGTTTCATCTGTTTAATGTCAAGTTATTTGATGGTTAAGTTCATCTAATTATTTTATCTTCTTTAGAATCCATGGTTCAAGAAAATCCGAGGCAAACAGGGTGGTAAAGGAAAGAAATTAAACCTGGGGGGTAAAGGACTGGGATTCAAGGAGAGGCCAGGATTGGGTGCAGAAAGTGTGAGTATCAAGGTCAAAGGTCATGAAGAATAATTAATTATCTTTATAATATACCAGGTATCTTCAATTTCTTGGTGCTAAAGATTTTCAAAGGAGTTTTCTATTTAAGTTTTATAGCATGATCCCTTTCATCATCCTAGCTCATGATTTTGTATGTTGATGCAAGTAATACAGATATTTGTTAATAATATAATTTCATTAACAAAGTATTTAATGAATAATAAAAATTGCCTATTGAAGTAGCCACAGACCACAGAATTTCATGCATTATTAGAAGAGGAACAGGTATATGTAATGAGTTACTCTAAGTACTCTTGTCGTAAAATGACCAATTTAAATTTTATTTATAGAGTACCAGAGTGCAGGATTCCACAAGTCTTGGAAGTTTTCGAGGAATTGGGTCATCAGCTGGACCTCAGAGTGACCGACTGGCAGCCATGAAAGCTGCATTCTCTGTAAGTAATACTTCTGTTGCTGGCATGTGAGGAAGACAAAGAGTATTCACTGTCAGTTTCATTTTACATACTGTATAAACCCTGAGTTATTTTTGCCCTTTGCACTTGGGAACAATTTTACACTGTTTTAAATTCACCCAGACATAGGTGATAGGTCTATATAAAAAATTATGCTGTGGACTTTGAATTTGTCCAGTTTTAAATTCGCCCAACCATGAAGAGGGCAAAAGGGGCAAAAATTAAAAGGGGCGAAAATTTTCCCTGCATACAGTACATGTTTGCATGCACTGAAGATTTGTATTCCTACCTGGATATAATTTGCCAATTCAAAATTAACATATAGGTAAGAAATAAATGCTTGATTTTGATGTGTTGAAATTTCCCCCTCTTTAAAGGCTCAATTCAAATCCAATTTTGTGGCGGCTGAGTCCACGGGTATGCCAAAGGTGGAACCGGGAGTTTATAACCCCATCAACAGCAGCAGCACCCGCAAGAAAAAGAGCCGATGGAATTAGGTCATTTGTAAGTGGAATTAGGTCATTATGCCATACCAGGAAGCGTGAGTCATTCATCTGAAATAGGGATGAAGGAAGTTCCTCCCCGGTCCATGTGAAGTGAAATCTGAATAGATTTAGTTATCACCTTTGGTGAAACAATATAGTTCATCTGATTTTGTAACAACAGTATCTATTCAGAATATTGTGATTGGCGGTAAAATCTTGTTGGCTATTTTTCAGTGGTAGTTTATAAACATTTATTGAATGTGGACTGCTGATTTTTACTGTGGTTCAGTGACACCAAACCATATGTTATTCAAGCTTAAGAAAATTGTTTGAACTGATAATTATGATTTTCTGAATGATGTAGTAGAATTACCAGCTTATAAACACACTTAAATGTAAATCATGGAAGAAAGATTTTTTTCACAATTATGTTTAATATTTGTTTTGGTTTGAATTAATGTTAATCTTGTTAGTGTTGCTTCAAAAACAAATTTTAATATTTTTCTAAAATTTTATAAAATGGAGATCTCATCTCCTTGTACATTGTACATCAATAATGGATCAAAAAGTGAAAGTCTTGAATTGGCATTATGTGGAACTGTCATGAAAAATGTATATTTGTTATATTCTGAATTAGATTTTTAACTATTTTTATGTCAATAAGATCAGGAAAAACATGCTGAGGTCTTTTTATGCAAGGAAATCCAGTCTGCTCATTAAAAAAAAAATATTAGATACATGTATGTGCTCAGGAGTGGTAAACACTATAAATTTTCTTTCAAGTTCAAGCAAATGTGTGTTAGAAAATTTTCTAGTGACTTTTTTGTCTGGTATTTAACTTGTGTGTATTATTCAATATTTTTGAAGACTATTCTGAACAATTTCATTGTTTCCTTAAGATCTGGCAAGACTTTTCCACAGAAATTTAATATAAATCTATGTATACAGGAAAGTAAGGATATTAAATAGCTATTAAAGGTAAAAAATCACCAAGCTTTTATTTTCTTCATAATTAAAGAATTTTAGAAACAAATCTTAGAACATTTCAAAGTCCTTTCTATGGGAGATACATGTACAGTTAGTACAGCCTGTGCTTCCTTTTCAAAAGTTTTGAAACATTTGTACATGGATTGGAATATTTTTATTCTCAGTCTCTGATCATGGATTTAATACAATAATAAAAAATTATGCAAAAGAGACATAGCGCATTTGATAGTCACTTTCGCCTACTCTAGTAGTGATTTTTTAAATACATTGTTTACCCAAAATTTTGTCATACAATGTTAGTTTATACATGTACATGCCTTAAAGCAAATCACACAAAAATAATATTTAAATATTAATAGATCCCTCAAATGACAGATATGAAAATCGTTCATTTTATATAGAGAATATAGTAAATACAGAGGTATCCCCCTGAACAATGACAAACTGTAGCTAAAGACCACCCTTAACCAGAAAAACAACTTCTGAATAATTTTATTCTTATATGACTGCACTTCATTACATTTAGATAAATTTGGTTATAGGTGGCCTTCATATTGAAAATGTTGAAAATATGTTTTTAATTTTCCTTCTAAAATTATTTCAAGAATCAACAATCTGTCTAAAATTTATCTATTTGATTCCTTTTACTTCGTGGCGTAGTGGTTTGATTGCTGGACTGTAGACATAATGATCGTGAGTTCGAGACCCTCAGTTTTTTTATTTATGCAATTTTTTTTCTCTCTATGCATTTTTCCTAAGTTTTCTCTTTTTATTTTATAATATGTGTATAAATAATGTAAAAGATATATTATACAACATTGCACCTTGAAAGTATCGGGAAAAACGGTCCTAAACTATTTTAATGACCCTTAGTCGTAGCTGCTATCTTGTTTTATTTTTAAGATTTTCTAAAAGTCTTGTTTAGAATAAGAGTATTGAACTATTTAAATGATTGTCATGTAACAAACTTGCAACTATGAAAATAATAACACTGGTCCACAAATGATTATTACATACATGTACATGTAGTATGATCTTGAATTGAAAAGATACATGTATCTATAAATAGAAACAGGTGATTTCCTTTTAAATACTTGAGTAGGCCGTGTCGTCGGAAAGGCAGCTATGGCTCTTTATTTAAGAATAAAATTTAGAAATTACAACATATGTTTGAGTTTTATTTTTGTAGTAATTTTTAAAATCTTTTTCAAATGTTACAAGATTCTGAATACAATTATTACACTCGAGTTTTAAATAATATATGTTTCTTATTTAAAAAAAAAATATATAATTGTGGAATCTATATTTCTACAAACAGTTTATAAGTGAGAGATTATGTTATTACATGATTGATTATTACATGCATCTCAGTGAAACAGGTTTATTTGAGAGAAATGCATTTTAAAAATTGTTTGTTTACAAGAAACTTCATGTATCCCTAAGTGAGTGAAGAAATAGATCACAGAGAATTATTGATAGGGACATTGTAATAATATCATCCTTGAACTTTAACACTGGATTTTCAATCAAGGTCAATATGGTACTGTCTAAAGAAGAATCGTGCAGTAATTTAATTTGCATAGAATGCTTTGGAACTTTCAGTAGTAACCTGCAAATATATTACATCTTGATGAAAAACAAGTTGAGGCTCACATGGCTGGCACTTACTCTCAGTGTCTATACTGTCTAGTGTGTTATTGCACAGGCAGTTGTTTGGGGGAAAAAGAAACCTACAGTATAATAATTATGATAATATAGGTGAAAAAAAATTAACCGAAACAAGTGCCTGTTAACCAGTGAATGAGAGTCATTGACTGCCCCTGAAG
>NW_026931618.1:0-48641 GCF_032062105.1 Saccostrea cuccullata
TCTAATAAAAAAAGCCTTATCTCCCCCATTAAAAAGTTATGACCAAGGTTCAATGTTTTGAAAAGTGGGTCAAATTAAGGTAAAAGAGGTAAAAAAATCATAGTGTAGTTATAAAGGCCTCGTCACAGGTAATATACATAATTAATATAAAATTTTAAAATTTTAGAAACCCTTTCTGTTCTCTTTCAAAAGCTTTGGCCAATTCAAAGTAATGTTTATTTTTTTTTTAAGTAGGTAAAAATTTTCAAAAAAGGGTAACGGGTCAAAAATCATAATTATTTAGAAAGGACTTGCCCCAAAACCCAAACATATGTAATATGAAAGCCCCACCCCCTTTATTCAAAAGATATGACCAAGGTTTAAGTTTTTATGACGGACGAAAATTTGGGGGGTCCCCGGTTTTTGCGAAAGCGGAGGACAAAAGTAAAACAGAGGGTGCACAATGGTTCATTTAAAAAGAAAATTTAAAATTTTCATTCATTGGTATATGGGGAATTGCATCCTGCACTTGGCAATCAAAAACAATTTTTGCAATGATAAGATACATTTTAAGGGAGTCCCTTTCCATTTCAGTCACTGCTCCACATGGTCGACCTAAAATGTCTCAATAAATTCTTAACAGTCGCTATATGTATTTATGAGATGTGATACACCAAGAATCACTACTATTACATGAGAGTAAATTTAAAAATTTCAGCGGAGATTGCTGTACCCAATCCGTTGTTATCAGTGCTATTGATGCTGATGGCTTCATCTCTCAGTGTAAATTTACCTTGTCTTCCGAGGTCTCGTCTGACAACATCGTAATGGATTCCATAAATCCCATAATGCAGGAGGTTTGTATGCTAGTCAAGAATGTTGTCCTTGTACCAAGTAATTGGAACGCATATTCGAGAAACCTTTATTGAATAGGGTTGATTACAATGTAAATTATAGTGCTTAGCTCTAAAGCATAGCAACAAAATGTTGTTTATTTTTCGGGAAAAGCTACAACATTCATTTCCATATACTAACAACCAAAATTCCTGCAGGATTGATTATTTTATACAAGCTTGAGTAAAGGTTCATGTGATTTTTACTTTGCAGAGTTCTTTACCGAGTTCCCAGGATTTGGCCATCATTGGCGGAACAGTTGGGGGCGCAATAGCTGGAATAGTCATCGCCTCTGTGGCTGTATTTCTGAAACTTCAGCACATATCTAATTCAAAGACATACAAGGTCGATGACATAAGTCATTCATTCGTTACTCGATCCGAAAAAATCAAAAATACACACTTTAAAAACTTAGAAAAATCATCATATCCAAGTACTGCCAGAGAAGTAGAAATTAGTTTCTGAATTTTTTATTTTCTCAGTGTCTGATGTCATTTCCTCCATATCCCTTTACTTAACTTGTTTATAAATAAGAACGGCAAGTTATTTCAGAATTAGTGAGGTAACCTCATTTTTGTTTCTCATACATTTATGACTTTCACATAGATCGCTCACATGGTATTTTATCTGTTTGTCTTAGAAATAACCTTGTTTAAACAAAAATTAAATGTTAATTTATCTTAACTCGCAATAAATATCGTTTCATTTTATTCAATTTAAAAAAAAAATTTAGCTCGCCTTGCTGAGCTAGAAGCTCAAATGAGCTTTAAAATCTAATGCAAGCTAAAACCCAAGTAAGCTTTTTGATCTCATTTAGCCTGTCATCCGTCTGTCTGTAAACTTTTCTTATTATAGACGTATGCAAAAGAACTACTGGACCAAATTTTACTTGCCACAAAACATCCTTGTGTAAAATGAATTCAAGGATGTTCAAATGAAAAGCCCAGTCCTCTTTACAGGACAAATAATATAAGAATTGGTGATATTTGACTTCCTTTTTAGACACATTTTTTAAAAACCAAAAGACCAGAAAGATAAACCTTTATTACATAGTGTTCTAATCATGACCCGCGGGGGCAATAGGAACATCTATTTCATCGCAAACGCCTTGAAAATTTGGCACAAGTTCCTGACAAGAATTGGCATCCCTTCCAGTCAAGAAAATGATAAATTGTTGATATTTTAGAGCGCTGTATAGAAGCCCATTGCAAAAAAGTAGATTGATTGTATGTTGTTTCACGTACCTCTCGAAAATTTTTCACTCATATGGAGGCACCACCACTTGCCGGTGGAGAGCTGCAAATTTTGTCATGTCCGGCACTTACGGCCATTGAGCACTGAGGGATCTTTTTCGTGCCAGCACCAACTGTGACACTGGACCTCGGTTTATACGGTCTCAACCGAAGGACCGGTCTCCACGTCCCACAGTGGGATTTGAACCACCCACGCAAGGATGCAACTACTTATTTCGTGACTGTCGAGCAGATGCTTTTTCCACAGCTCCACGCGGGCGACGCAAAAATGTAGAAAATTCCCCAAAAACCTTACAGGTAATGAAACACCCAATAGATGAACATTTGTGTATATTTACATTTGCTGTGTTTTTCTACTAAGCCAACTGTGAAATTGATTTGAATACCATTTTCGTGTATACTCACGCCACAGGCACTTGTTTCGGAAATAAATTTTTAACCTATAGTATAAAGAACATAAAGTATCTAACTCCGAGTTATACTCAATACCCCTCTCCTTAGAAAAGCACTCATTTACAATTTCAGAGGAGATGCAATGGCAAACTGTTTATTAACATTCTACCATAGGCGTCGGAACCGAGGGGGGAGGGCTTAATCCCCTCCCTCCACTTTTTTTTCCAAATATATACTTAGTACCATCGTCTCGAGCCACGGTTCGGAGTCCGCATGAAGCTCTCCCCTACAATGGGAGAGAATCGTACATTTTGGCTGTGGTTTGCGACGATGGGGCCCTTTCAATTTTCTATAAATTCATTTGAATAGTCCTCCGCGAATTTCAAAGAATACACTGAGTTAGTAGTCTACGCCTATGATAATGAAGTTTAAGCCCTTGAAAGAAACCATTAATTAATCTATTTGCTACGATTTTGTTAGGATAACGGACGAGATAGTTTTAAGGGCATGAACATTAATGGCGTTGAACCTAGACGCCATAGACTGGGGGCTGTGGAAATACCTTTACAATAGACATTTTCTATAGTAAAGGTAATGTTGGAGGAAAAGTGGGGTCGATTTTCCCCCTATACTACGTGCCTGTTTTTACTACACATGCTTTTCACGTTAAGGAATGTTTTAGACATCGTTAACTTCAGTTCAAAGATTTTTTCTTTAAAACAAAAAACGGATCATTTATTTTAATATGTACTAATAAAATAAACAAATTTTAAATATATTCCCCTTCGTAGAGCCTTATTTTTGATTGTTACCATGGATCAATGTAAACATAAGCCAGAGGAATGCCAGTCCGATCTACACTTATTTTTTTTTTCAAACAGCAGAAGATGTAAGGCCATTTCTAACAACAGATAAATAATAAGTTGGTAGACATATAACGAAGAAAAAATGGCATGGTGCATTACTGAGGAAGTGCAGAATATATTTTTTATTGTAGTTAAGAGTATAAATTTTAGCCAGAGGAGACGTAATCTGGCACAGAAAATCGCATGCAGTAATAGCCTAGTGTGTCAACTTCATTTACTATCAGCGTGTGCACATGTATTCGATCATTCACGATTAAATTCGCAATATTATATTAGATATACTTTAGTGTTTCATGTCTTTGAATGAATTTACGTGTATTTTCGAATTTATCACAGAAATTAACCAACCAACCAACCAACCAAAACAAAACAAACAGCTAGGCATATCGAGTCAGTACAAAATGTACAAAGGCCACGATTCAACATCTTTTAAAACGCATTTTTCTAACTACAATATTAAGAGATATCAAGAAACAAGTAATACTGGTATTTTTTAAGGCAATTTCTTCATATATCAGTAATTCTCAAACGGAAATACGTATTGTCCGAAGCGACTGGATACGATACTAGTAAATTGTGCAAGTTGCTTCCCTTTGACGCAAAAAGAGGCTCAACACAGGGAATCATTTCCTTAAAAAAGAGATGTTTTTTCTCTCTATCTTAACATTTGTCTCTCTTCCATTACCAGATTTTAAGTTAATTTTCTTAAATATTTCACTCCTTATTTTGCAAGTTTATAAAAATACGGACGATGGATTATCTATGATTTTTTTTTTTTTTTAACTTGGCTAGCGAAAATATAAGATGGACCCTGTTTGTAAAACATATCCCTCTACGTCATTAATATTTTAAATACTTGTAAACCCAAAAAATTGCTCTAAAGTCGGATGTAAAAAAAACAATAGTTTTGTGAAAGGTATTCTTAATATTCAGCATAATGTTTAGTATTTTGAACCCCGTTAATACCATTACTTTTCTCCGAAAAAAAATCATGTTGAGCAGGATTTCACCTGTTCGTGAATAACAGGAATATGGTTTCGTTTTGTACTAAGACTTTCATTTATAACATCAAAACGTTCTCTACATTATGAAATTCTTCTACAATTCTCCTTTTTTTAAGAGAGGGTGGATACCCAACACAGATAACTTAATTACAAATCTCAATTTTTTTATTTTATTTTTTTTTTATTTACAAAATCATAAAACAAATAAATATGAAATGTCTTTAATTTTATAAGTGTTGTGTTGGACTGGGTCGGAAAGGGATATCAGAATGTTGTCGATGCGTACGCCGCGTGCCTTCATACATATTATTTTTTTCAAAAGGCTAGTTAATGTTTTGTTTGTTTTTTTGTTTTTTTTGCCGGGGGGGGAGGGGGGTTCTTAAGTCGGCATACATGTATATAAAGCTACCTCGCTTGCTAAATATGATATAATTTATTTTAGAATACTACGCACCCAGCTGAATCCGACTATCCAATTCATAGCTGCATTATTTATTCTTTTTTTTAAAATTGGTTTCAGGGCATTTCCTAATAAAATATTTCTTAAGACATTCTCAAAACAGTCTGTTAATTGAATTGAAAAAGAAAGAAAATGTTCTGGCACATGGTTTTATATCGTAATTAAACATATCTTTTATTTTTATTTTTCTGTCCCTCGATGCATGCATTTCTAATACTCCAGGTAACAAAGAAATTATAATTTTTGCATTTCTGAAATTCATATTGATATCCCTTCATTTTTTTCTGTTGATAAAGATATTTTGTTATTACGTTATGTAAATCTCTTTTTCAAATGCATTAGAATGTTGCGTAACAAATTAACTATCATCGTCGGAAATCCACGAGTGATCTCGTCTTTACTTATCACCCGGTGATGAGTAAAGATGAGATCATCCTTGGCTATCCGATGATAATAAACTATATGCTATAAAGAACAAAAGAAATTAAAAATCATTTTCCAAAAATAATGCATGCATACTTATTGAGTCGAGAATTTCAGTCAATGGGTATACGATTATGTTTCCCGCGACTTTCCGCTACATGTAACTATAAATCTTATTCTTCTAAATTAAGGTGGGGTCTCTCACATACGAAGTTAATTAAAAATGTACGAACGATGGATGATTATTATTTTATTTTACAATGAAGTTTAGAATATTTACATCAAATTGAGTTTTAAAGTAAAATTTTGTACATTATGAGATATTTTGTTGATAAACACAGAGAGAAATTAACATATTTTTGAAATTATAGTCCGTAGGATGGATTGTTAATTAGTTCCCTATATTAAGGTTATCAACTACATGTATTTTGCATGCAACAGATGAGAATTTCCCGCCGATAATTGCTGAAATCTTGCAGAATCGGCGCTAAGTAAAATCAATCAATCATTAATTTGTACATGTATATTTACCTATTTATTTTTCTACATTATGGATAATATACATTTGATGAAAAGACGATTGGGTTTTTACTAGGAGGGGGAGGGGGAGGAGGGGGTAAAAATGTAAAGTCATAGTGGCTAATTTTTTATCGAGCTATCCGTCGTCCAATTACAACCAAGCGAGAATGTTGTGGTGGAAAAGAGGGTGTATATAATATGAACTAGCTATCTGAAGGTGAATGTGGCTGCAGTAGAAACGGTTTTTGGGGAAAAATCCTAATAAAATGCACTTGCTTTTAGACACAGGGCTAGTATCACACCATGTTTGATTTCACGTAACAACGATGTATATACAGATGGATGGGATTTTTTTTAATTTAACTTAAGAATAATTATTGTAGCATGATTTCAGTTGTGATTTTATTGGCCGCATGGTCCATGTATTTTCTGTAAGAAACCAGGTATTTCTGAGATCGAATTCGAATCGCTGTAAATTTGGACTCGATCTCATTGGTTCCCTTTTCCTTTACATGGTGATTACGTAAAATCGAACATACTGTTTTAACTAACTTGCATGCTTAAGCTTTGAGGATAAAGGCTTTATCAAACGTAAAAGTAGCATAGTGTAGATCTATATTTTGTTTATTGTAAGTTCAGTTATTCATAGAGACAAAGCTGTCGGTACGAAAGACAGAATAGTAGAAATTAAAGATCGGGGGGGGGGGGTGTTGAGTATTCGCTTTTTAAAGGATTTAAAATACAGTTAACACAGTTTTTGGGATGTACATCATGATCATGTGTTTTTGTCATTTATTAAGCAATTCTTTTAACTTAGACATGATGACCGTTGAATTGCTACGCGTGGACAGGTGCCCTACCGAACAACGGAGAATAAACCATGACGTCACAATTGAATCGTGAAAAAAACACGATATGCTCAGAGTTAATTTTGCAAACATACCAATTTCAAAATGTAATAACTTTCTTATAAATGAAGATATTTTGATTCCGTTTTCAGGTTTTGTAATGGTTTTACATGGACCATTGAAAAACACAAAAATCTCAAAATCGATAAATTTTGCCATAAGGTCGATTTCTATCCGACGAGGCTTTATAAAGAATTGAATCGGTAACTTTACTCGTTTATGTCGTACGTGTAGATTGCTTATTACACCAGTGGCGGATTTAAGGGGGGCGCCCCCCCCCCCTCAAATTATCAAAGTTAGGGTAAATCAGTTTCGTCTAGAAAATGTTAATATGTCTACTTGGTACACCTCTTTTTTACCCTACCAAATCTCTAGAATCCAGGAGCTTCCGGGGTTCCCCACCCTGGGCCCCCACCAGGGCTTTGCCCTGGACCCACTGGGGGCCTCAAGGCGGCCTCCAGACCCCCTGCCTATATTTGGCGCCCCCTCTAACTTCAATTCCTGGATCCGCGCTTGTACACGTTTTAAACTTGTAGCTACACTTTGGATTTGACCTCATGATGTTGAAGAACACCAACAATTGATGACGTCATCCGAGTTTGTCGCACAACGTCTAACTAAACCTTCCATCATATATTACGTATAAAGGGGTCAGGATATCAAATATTTGAGGCATTGTATCTCCAAAAGGAGAAATATTTTGATAAGCAATATCAAAAAAAAGATGTTCAGAATAATGTTATCAATAACAATCACAATTTTAATTTGGAACTGACCGTATTTTGTGGGCGAAATGTTAGAGCGGTCACAGTGCTTGGGACTGTTGTGATGCAATGTATCATTGGATTGGTACCCCAACAACGAATACACCTGTGCTTCTACATGTACAAGAACCCATGAAATTGTAATGTAAAATTTACCGTTATTTGGTTTGGGTGAATTTGTTGCATTATAAGCTGGACCAGAATTCATATACATAAACCATACTTCTGAGTCAACTTCACCCAGGGAAGAAACAGAATTTCCCTCTTTACGCAGCCTAAACCAAGTATCGTACTTCTTCCATGATATAGCCCCGGAAAATCCGACAACGTCCGTCAACGCCCATACCGGGGAGCGAACTCACGACCCCGAGATTATCAGTCCGACGCGCTACTGATTACGCCACAGACGCCGTTATCTATATAAACTTAGTTTCAAATATTTCACACTTTCGATTAAAAATAAACAAAATAATTCTTCTAAAATAGTTTCTTGCAACTCCCCTTCCTTCACTCAAATAATATTCTCTAATGCCCTGTTCACACGGGAGAGTTTAATTCGAATTAAACGTAAAGATACTGCGAATTAGCTTCGCTTTGCGTTCACACGGAGAATTTAATGCGGATTAGTTTAATTCGAATTAGTTTACTGCGCATTAAATTACTTCACATTAGCTCCGTGTGAACGCTAAGTGAAGCTAATTCGAATTAAATTCTGACGCATGCGTAATGGCAAAATTTAGTCAAATTCCAATAGTCGATGGTCAGCTATAGGTATTAGTGCTATATTTGAGTAAGGAAAAATTTTGTTAATCATTAAAATGTGTGTACAACACTTTGACATTATGTCAAATGGGTCTGCTTCTGCAGAAAGTGACGTGATTTGCAAATGACGTCATAATAGCCGTGCTGACGCCAGACTGCAGAAGTAAAATTTTAATTCGCATTAGTTTACTTCGCATTAGCTCTTGTGTGAACGCAATTTAATCCGCATTAATTTGATTCGCATTAGTTTACTTCGCATCAATTTACTGCGAATTAAACTCTCTGTGTGAACAGGGCATAAAAATCTGTAGATTTTACGTTCAAAATTAAAGACCAAAAGAGTATGACGTACATGTTGCACAAGGTGACGTCATAATCCGTCTGTCTGAGTGTTACAGGTAATGAAACATTTGGGAAAATGCTAAAATTTTGCCAATTTCAATATAACTTGGCACAACAGTCAGCATAATAATAACAATAGTGTTGTGTTTTGCGTGCACTATGCCTAAATAAAAATAGAAATTTCTGTGAAATTGTTTCAAAATGCTACTCCTCCTAAATAGTAGTCAGGATTTGACACATATGCACGGCACACATGTGTCAAACCCTAAGATACATAATTCTGGCATCGGTTTTTGATTTCCAAAACACAACACTATGGTTATATAAATAATGCGTTGCTCAATTGCACTATTAAAATGCATACCAATCATCCAATTTCATAGGATAGGCAACAGGAGTGGTGCTGACATTTGAGGAAGTTGAAATAGGTTTTGGGGTGGCTGATGCAATGGATTGCCTTGCACTTGCTGTCAACAATGGCAGAAATTCCTGTACAATTCGGAAGTTGTTGGAACCTGAATTGGTGGTATTGCTTTTCAATATCTTGGCACACAAGTAGACTACACTGGGAAATCACTGAGGTCTGATTAATATAAGTACTTTTGAATGGTGGCCCTGTGACAGTTATTAAAAGTGGGCAATCTTTGAAATCTGTGTTTCAGTGGCATTGTGTTCATTTATGGCAAGAAATTTAACTTAGGTCACCTGAGTAACTCAGGTGACCTATTGCTATCTGTTTTTGTCCGTCGTCGTTCGTCGTCCGTTGTGTGTTAACATTTGAACATTTTCAGCTTCTTCTCAAAATGCTACTGAACCAATTTCAACCAAATTTGGCACACAGCATCTATGGGTGAAGGGGAACATAAATTGTGAATTTTTTTATTTTGATGAGGGGTGGGGCTAAAACCATTTTTCAAAATTATTGCTCTTTAAAATCTTCTTCTTTACTCCTGGACTTTTCAAGCAGACAAATTGTTGGCATGAATATAATGAGCATTGAGTCCTCTACCTAAATTGTGAAATTCATTGCCCCAGGGTCAAATGTGTGTGCTAGGGCGGGGCTATATAGATTATATAGTCAAAATGCAAATTTCTTTGAAAATCTTCTTATTAACTGACTTGGGTAAAATTATAAACTAACTAAATACATAATTATAATGAAAAAGAGTGCCTCTTCCAAAGTTGTAATTTTATGGCCCCAGGGTCAGGAGTTCTAGTGTTAGGGTGGGGCTCTATTGATCATATAGTGAAAATGCATTAATTCTTTGAAAATCGTCTTCTCTGCTTCTTAGTATTAAATAAACTAAATAAGCACATAGTTATGATGAGCAAGAGTGCCTCTTCAAATGAAATTGTGAATTTTATGGTCCCAGGGTCAGGGGTTTGGTGTTAGGGCGGGGCTATATAGATGCTATATAGTGAAAATGCATTATTTCTTTGAAAATCTTCTTCTCTGCTCTTGGGTATAAATAAACTAAATAAGCACATAGTTATGATGAGCAAGTTATCACATTTAAAATTGTGAATTTTATGGCCCCAGGTTCAGGGGTTCTGGTGATATATACACAGGGATAAAAGACAATTGATCATATTAAAATGCATTAATTCTTTGAAAGTCTTCTTCTCTGCTCCTAGGTATTAAATATACTAACTAAGCACATAGTTATGATTAGAAAGAGTTTTCTTCCAAAATTGTGAATTTTATGGCCACACAGGGTCAGGAGTTCTGATGTTAGGGCGGGGATTTAAATTTATGATATGGTGAAAATGCATTTATTCCTTGAAAATCTTTTTCTCTGATTCTGGGTATTAAATAAACTAAATAAGTACATAGTTATGATGAGCAAGAGTGCCTCTTAAAAATTGTGAATTTTATGACTCCAGGGTGAGGGGTTATGGTGTTTAAAAAACTGTATTTATTATATAGTGAAAATGCATTTATTCTTTGACAATATTCTTCTCTGCTTCTGGGTATTAAATAAACTAAGTAAGCACCAAAATATGATGAGCAAGAGTGCCACTTCCAAAATTGTGAATTTTATGGCCCCTGTTTGAAGAAAAATCATTAATTTTGCATCTATTTTTGACCTAAATTTCATGTGTCATGCAACAGTATAATAACATGTAAACACGTATTTGGCGTAAACGTATTCAATCAACAATTGTTCAGTTGCTCGTGGTAAGTTCCTACTGTGCGCATCAAAAGAAATAGCCATATAAGTTATATATTTACAAAGGTTTGCCAGTGTAGATGATATTTCACATTTTTTTTAGGATGATCGCTAATGAGCTGCAATTATTTCAGTAAACTATAATAAGATGTATCAATTGTTATGACTCCCCCCCCCCTCTCCTTAAGCCACCCATTTCTGTTGAAAATCATGAAAGTCTGTTCGACAAAGAACTGGCAACACATTTGTCACAGGACATGCTTTCAGAAGAAGCAGACTGTAGCAATTTCCTGTTTAATGGCAATTTTATTTATAAAACCGGTTCTACCCTATAACCTTTAACTACAGAATAGGTAAATCCAAACCACGTGTCTTGAATTTAAATCACAATAACATTAGTAGTTCTGTTGATATCCACGGGAATTAAACACTTTCTTCGATAAAATCCAAATGGAATTGGATGTGGTATGTTCCTGGAAAATGAAAATATCTTCCCTATTGATAGTTTTCAGTGGACCAAAATTAACTAGTTGTGATTTGATGAGGCAAAATCATATATTGTGTATTCCGAATGGAGTCTCGCTCTGCGGGTGCCCTATAGTGATCAGTCTGTTCAGCAACCGTCCACGGTAGCTCAGTTGGTAGAGAGCTCGCTCCGTGAACGGGAGGTGATGATGTGTACATAAATCTCGGCCGCGACTGATCCAACATCACAAAAAATCTGGTAGATAAACTGTTCCTTCGCCATGCGGTCGGCACTTGTAGTGAAAGTTGCAGGTTCTTCGGATGAGACCTTGGTCCCGTGTCACTGAAGGCGTTGGCACGATAAAGAATTCTCAATGACCCTGACTGCCGAGTAAAGGTCAAAACATGAAGCCCTTCACTGGTATATGGTGACGTCTCTACATGAGTGAAAAATTCTTGAATGGGACGTAAAACAACATACAATCATTTAATCGTCAGTCTGTCCGTCTGCAATCTCTTGTCTGGAGCATGTCTCTCTCCTTGGCCAAATGTCGCTCATACTTCTCCCACAATATCTTTGGGTAAAGGGTGTGCAGTGACTTTGAACCATGCTTCTTGGTTTAAGGTCAAGGCCATAGCAGGATTATATGAAAAATCCATGTACGGAGCATATCTTCTCTCTCTTTGGTTCATTGTGACTCATGCTTCACCCACAGAGTATCTTTGGGTTAATGGTGTGCAGTGACCTTGAACCATGTTTTTAGGTCTAAGATTAAGGTCATAGCTGAAAAATTCTTGGCTGGAGCATATCTTCTCTCCCCTTGGTCCATGTGACTCACACTTCACTAACAGAGTGTCACTGGTCAATGGATGTGCAGTGACCTTGAACGAAGTTTCTATTTAAAATAGGATTTCAATATAAATGTAACATTATTAACGATAAAATAGTTTTACTCATTCAGACATAAGCATATTCACGGTTTAGTTGATTGCATTGTTTACGCCACAACAGTAGTCTAAATCATCCTCGCGCGTAAACTTCCTCTCTACACCTGCCCGTATGATAAGCGCTGTCAGTGAGTCAAGATCCATGTTAATTTTGCACCTCGATAAGATTCTTTGACTATTTCAAGTATATTGATCATAATCAATAAAAATCATGATCTACGTAATTCACTGTAACGTAGTTTACGGATTTTCTTTTTACTTAGAATATGAAACTAATAATTGTCCATGCGTAATTTGTTATCAGGCTAAATGGCTTTAGTTCAGATGTGGTATTCACTGTGATGACACTTTGAGAGGTAGGTGCCTTTGATTCCTTGATAATTATAACTGAATGTAAATTTTGCTATATACATGAAGGTCAAGTTCTCAATCTCTTGACTGTTGCTCGGTCTATGTCAGTTGGTAAACTGGAATGCTTCATACAATAATTTGTATTATTATACTTTCATGTTAAATACTAAAATCTGATTGGTTTAGACGCAGTTAACAATCCGTTCGATTACCCTGAGCCTTAGCAACACACGTGACAACGGGTAACACAACGGTAATGCCACATGCGTGAAAATTATGCGTGTACGGTTCATCGTAGAATTCTACAAACGTCAGTTGCATGTTTGAAAGAACCGGAATTAACTTGACGTCAATAAAAGCTTGCGTCCGATATAGCTTACTTGAAAACAACAAACGACAGACGATACATGCTTGCGAGTGTAAGAAACATGCTTGCGAGCCAGAAATAACGAAGCTTTATATGATAAATGACTCTAATTCGAGTATCAAACAAACAATAAAGAGATTAGTGAACCGGTGAATGTGAAATCTTTCTATACATGAACGTAAAGACGATCGACGGTTTTTTTTTTTCGCTGACGTCCTTAATCAATAAGACATTCAGTATAATAAAATAAATGGTGCCTGTTTTGGCATAGATGTTACCCTCCAAAACAGGCACCATTTTTATATTAAAGCCCTTCATCTATATTTACAAATTGAATTCATTTAGTTAATCAATGTTATATAAGATATCACTGATTAGCTTGTATGGTATGTCATGGACATCAACGACAGTCGGAAATGCATAAGAGGCTTTGCTATCTAACGTTGCTACGTACTGTCTTTGCGGCTTTCAAACACCATATAACAACCATGCAACTATTTAAAAACCAGCAAGTGCATGTTATAAGAAATTTACTGCATCACAATACATGTCTATAATACTTTTACAGAGGACTACAAGTATGCGGCAATAGCCCCTGTGTTTGCAGTACGTCTCCAAAACATGTTATGGTTTATCTGAATCGTCCTTGTCCAATCTTCAATACCCTCTAAGCTACCTGCCCTAGTTCAGTCAAATGGTTTAATACACAATATGCTTTGACATAATGTTCTTTTTCTCTGACAACGACTACTAAAAACGGAAGTTTTCCATGAAATCTTTTGGATAATTTTCTCCATCTAGATGTTGGTCGCCCAAAAGTACTTTCAATAACCATTCGTGCTTGAATGTTTGTAATTATACCCGGTATTGAGTTTGTACTGGACCATGTACTTGACCATGATTTCCTTTTAAAAAGTGTCATTAGAAAATTTGATAATGGATATGCAGCGTCCCCAATAAGATGGTACGTTCACAGTATTTATGAAGAAAGTTGCGATAAAAAGTTTAATATAATTTAACAAATAAATGAATGTTTTAATATTCTGGCATCTTGAGCTTTTCCAGGACAATCATTATCTGATTTGAAACGGCCTCCATAACCATCGAATAGCAACTTGCGATTTTTCTTTTTTTTTTAATGGTGCCAGAATCTGCAAGTTGTACCGTCGATAGCGTCTATTATTTAAGGGAAGTGAATAAATACCATTCATAAACTTAAAACTTCCTCTTTAACATTTAGGGAATCGATTTACTTTTTTACCATAAACCACTTCATGAACGAATTTCAATACAGTTAACTTCTCATGAGCAAAGGTAATCGATAGAAAGTGAAAATCAATTGAAGTTAGATATTACAAAGCTATCAAAATCTTCTTTCGCAATGGAACCGCATAGTTGTGTCTTTCGTTTTAAAACAACTCTGTCTAATATTCCTACACTACGTTATCAAACATATGTTTCTACAACCTTAAGTGACTTTTGAATTCAGTCTGCTCTCCCGCGTTGCACAATAAGCATATGATCAGATTTTCGTTCATTTAAAAAACGGGGGGCATATTTACGAGGTATCTTGATTAAGACTGAGATAAGTCACAGACACATCATTTAGAAGAATTGTCTTAGTTTTATGTCAGGTTTAAGAAACTAAAAAAAAAAGACATGTCTTGAAAATTATCCTATCTTTAGGACACCACGTGAAATGTTGAACTTAAATTCAGAAGTCTCGATTCACAAGCTTGGATACAAGCGGTGGAACTCTTTGCTACCCACAATGCCAACCCTATCAGATTACTAGTATTGTGGTCACGGCAGATTTACATAATATGTGCATTATAATATATAGTTTCCTTATAGCGATTGTGTAAATCCAATAGGTGGACAAAAACTACATTGGAAATTTTAATGATGGATTAAACTAATCTGTGTATCTACCATACAGAACCTGTTGAGTTCTCTAAATGATTTGTGACACGATCAATCAAAAAGAGCTCCGCCCACTTTATAACTTTGCAGCATCCAAACTTCCGCCAGAGGTCGCAGAAGGATAAAACGTACGCTAAACTAGGACCTTAGGTCCCCCGCGCAGTTCACGTCTATTGGGTCTGTTTACTCCGCTACAAAATGTAGTGCGTTGCATACATAAAGTGAAAATAGAATAAATCGCAATACTGTGAAGCCTTTTCAGTGTAAAAAAAACCCAGAAAATTTATTTTTGTCAAGGGAATAACCATCTGTGATGGGTATTAGAAAACAAAGAGGGGGAGGGAGGTTGCTGAGCAACATTAACTGCAATATTATAAGATATATGATATATTAGAGTTTAACATTTATGGATTATGTTGGGTGACCTGTGGTCTCCCCTATGATTTTATTATTCCATGTAAGGTTATAGTATCTATATAACACAGTGCCTAACCTCTGATCTCCTTACTAATAGTAAGCGACTCAGAGTAAACGACGTACGTCCAGTCTCTGCATTCGCAGATCTCTAACAAGCAGGGGGGGGGGTGAAGATTTTGCCCCCTAGCACCCCCTTTTCATTTCGCTCGGACTTTCCACCAATCCTTTAACATAATGGAATAATTATTTGTTTATAAATTATTTAATGTCTCTTTTGTCTTCCTTATCAGATCATGCTTTAATAGGCGATCTCATCACTTTAACACTCTTTGCCGGAAATCCCTGATTTTTATTTATCTTACAAAGAAGATATACACCCTGTATTACAAAGTTTGGGGCTGCATGGAGTTCTCCTCCCCTTTCCCTGGAATTAACACATCAAATTCATAAACCCATCAAAACTACATTAAAAAAAGGAAATAAAATTTTAAAAATGCACCAATTGTTATTTAACTTTGGGATACATATACTGTATTTGAAGACAAGCAAGTTGACTAATCCTCCAAATTCCAATTACATACATGTACATTTAGAGAATTCGGAGAATCCTGGTGCACTTTTTCCTCGGTCAAAAAATTAGGGTCGCAATTCTTTTTTTGAGAGGATTTGAAAAATAATTCTACACATACCATGATTTTAAATTATTGTCTACTTACAACTTTCAATAACATCGTAATAATGTACAACATAAGATTACCTTTGTCTCATTCATATACTACAATTTGTGAAGTATGAAATCCTTATTGATGGACAATATAAGACTTCCGCTTGTTTCCATAATCTTTATGCGGATACCAGAGGTAATAAAAAGTTAATAATACCAGAGGTCACTTTATATCGTACATCTTTAGGGCGACCACAGTTAACATATTGTACATAGATGTCATCCTCTGCTCTTCATCATATGGGGGACCAGAGGCCACATTATATTGTACATCAGTTGTGGAACCATCTTATATTGTAAAAGGGAGACCAGGGGTCATCTTATATTGTACATCAGTAGGGGGACCAGGGGTTACCTTATTTTGTGGAAGTAGGGGGAACAGAGGACACCTTATATTATATATCAGCAGGGGGACCAGGGGTAACCTTATATTGTACATCAGTAGGGGGACCAGAGGACATCTTATATTATACATCAGCAGGGGACCAGAGGTAACCTTATATTGTATATCAGTAGGGGGACCATAGGATACCTTATAAGTTAGATTGTACATCAGTAGGGGGACCAGGGATCACCTTATATTGTACATAAGTAGGGGGACCAGAGGTCACCTTAAATTGAATAACAGTAGGGGGACCAGAGGAAACCTTATAATGCACTTTACATAAGAAGGAAGAACAAAAGTAATCTTATACTCTAAATCAGTAGGGAGACCAGTAATCATCTTATTTGTACATCAGTAGGGGGCCCAGAGGACACCTTATATTGTACATCAGTAGGGGACATCAGTAGGGGGACCAGAGGTCACCTTATATAGTACATCAGTAGGGGGACCAGTGGTCACCTTATATTGAACCTCAGTAGGGGACCAGAGGACACTTAATATTACACTTTATATCAATAGGGGAACCAGAGGTTACCCTGTATTGTACATCAGTATGGGGACCAGAGGTCACCTTATATTGTACATCAGTAGGGGGACCAAAGGACACTTAATATTACACTTTAGATCAATAGGGGGACCATAGGGCACATTATATTGTACATCAGTAGGGGGCATCAGTAGGGGACCCAGAGGACACCTTATATTTAACATCAGTAGGGGACATCAGTAGGGGAACCAGAGGTCACCTTATATTATACATCAGTAGGGGACCTGTGGTCACCTTATATTGAACATCAGTAGGAGACCAGAGGACACTTAATATTACACTTTACATCAATAGGGGGACCAGAGGTAACCCTGTATTGTACATCAGTAGGGGGACATCAGTAGGGGACCTAGAGGACACCTTATATTTAACATCAGTAGGGGACCAGAGGTCACCTTATTTTGTACATGAGTAGGGGACCTGTGGTCACCTTATCTTGTACATCAGTAGCGGGACCAGAGGACACTTAATATTACACTTTAGATCAATAGGGGGACCAGAGGACACCTTATATTGTACATCAGTAGGGGACATCAGTAGGGGGACTAGAGGTCACCTTATATTGCACATCAGTAGGGGGACCAGAGGACATCTTATATTGCACATCAGTAGGGGGACCAGAGGTAACCTTATATTGTACATCAGTAGGGGGACCAGAGGACACCTAATATTACACTTTAGATCAATAGGGGGAGCAGAGGTAACCATATATATTGTACATCAGTAGGGGGACTAGAGGACACCATATATTGTACATTGGTAGGGGGACTAGGGGTCACCTTATATTGTACATCAGTAGGGGGACATCAGTAGGGGACCTAGAGGACACCTTATATTTAACATCAGTAGGGGACCAGAGGTCACCTTATATTGTACATGAGTAGGGGACCTGTGGTCACCTTATATTGAACATCAATAGGGGACCTGAGGACACCTTATATTTAACATCAGTCTGGGACCAGAGGTAACCTTATATTGTACATGAGTAGGGGACCTGTGGTCACTTTATATTGCACATCAATTAGGGGACCAGAGGACACTTAATATTACACTTTACATCAATAGGGGGACCAGAGGTAACTCTGTATTGTACATCAGAAGAGAGACCAGAGGTCACCTTATATTGTACATTAGTAGGGGGACTAGAGGACACCTTATATTGTACATCAGTAAGTGGGACCAGAGGGCACCTTATATTGTACATCAGTAGGGGGACCAGGGGACACCTTATATTGTACATCAGTTGGGGGACCAGAGGTTACCTTATAATATACATCATATGGGGGACAAGAGGACACCTTTTATTGTACATCAGTAAGGGGACCAGGGTTCACCTTATATTGTATATCAGTAGGGGACCTGTGGTCACCTTATATTGAACATCAGTAGGGGACCTGAGGACACTTATTATTACACTTTACATCAATAGGGGGACGAAAGGTAACCCTGTATTGTACATCAGTAGGGGGACCAGAGGTCACTTTATGTTGTACATTATTAGGAGGACTAGAGGACACCTTATAATGTACATCAGTAGTGGGACCAGAGGGCACTATATATTGTACATCAGTAGGGGGACCAGGGGACATCATATTGTTCATAAGTTGGGGATATCAGTAGGGGGACCAGAGGACACCTTATATTATACATCAGTAGGGGGACCAGGGATCATCTTATTTTGTACACCAGTAGGATGACCAGAGGTCACCTTATATTGTACAGCAGTAGTGGGACCATAGGACACCTATTATGTACATCAGAAGGGGGAACAGAGGTCACGTCATATTGTACATAAGTAGGGAACATCAGTAGGGGGACCAGAGATCACCTTATATTGTATATCACCTTATCTTGTACAACATTAGGGGGACGAAAGGACACCTTATATTGTACATCAGTAGGAGATAACAGTAGCGGGACCAGAGGTCACCTTATATTGTACATCAGTAGAGGGGCAGAGCCTTCAGTTCAGTTTTAACGTTCGTTACTAAGTGGACCAGAGGTAAACTAATGTTGTACATCAATAAGTTGACCAAAGGTCACCTTATATGTTATTTCATTATGGAGACTATTGGTCATTTTTATATTGTACAACAGAAAGGGGACCATAGGTCACCTTATACTGTACAAGAGCAGACGTCAGATTATATTGTACATCATACGAGGAAGCGGAGGTCACCTTATACATCAATAGGGGTCAGAGGTCACCCTATATTGTAGATCATTATGAGGTCCTTAGGTCACTCTATATTTTACATCACAAGGGGGACCAGAGGTCACCTTGTATTGTACATAAATAGGGAGCCCTGTGGTCCCCTTTGTTGTACATTTTTACAGAAATCAGACATAATAAAAATTATATGAATGCAGAGAGATAAAGCATCAACGATTCTAGACCCGTCTTAACCAACAGACACCTAAAAAGAAAACAAGGGCGGACCAGAGGGTACAGATGAAATGCATATTAACGAGATGCTAGAGGTTCACTTAAGAACACGACAAGAGGCCTATGGATCTTATAGGTCATCTGAACATCTTGTAAAACTTTAAAACTTTCATTTCAAATTAGCGGCAATAATTAGCGATAATTAGTAGTGCTCATTGACCACAAAAACCCTCATCCTGAGGTCATACATTTCACAATTTTGAAAAAAGGACCATTGTTTATAAAAAAAAAATGGTTTATACCAAAGAACAAATTTCAAAGCATTAATTCAATTACAGTATTGTCTACAAATAACATGGTACCCATAAGCCAGGGGCCTTGAAATTTATAATTATGGAAGACGCTCCCTTGCTTATCATAACTATATGTAGTTAGTTTAATTAATATCCAGGAGCAGAGAGGAAGATTTTTTTAAAGAATTAAGGAGGCTGGAGGTCAACAAATTAACCACAAATTAACCATCAGTTTTAACTTAGTTTTTTAGATACTTTATCAAGCTGTCAACTATCATTTGGCAAAGAAAAAATTCATACATTTTAGTTTTAAAATTTGATCTTTTTTGTATATCTTTATATGGAGCTTTTCTTTTAAAGGAGATCAAAATAGTCTGAAAATGACTGCCACCCCTTCAGCCTCTTTAATGAATTAAAACTTTACAGTTTATATACCCCACCGTAACACCGGAACCCCTGACCTTTGGGTCACGAATTTCAAACCTTTGGAGAGAATACCCTTCCTCATCACAACTTTGCATGTAGTTAGTTTGTTTAATATCCAGGGGCAGAGGGGAATATTTTCAAAGAATAAATGCATTTCATAATTATTATTATTGTCGTTATGGATATTTTCTGTTGAACAGAGTGGTGGATCTGTGTGGTTTTTATGTCACGTGACATGGTCATATAAATAGCAGGTGCGTGCTTAAAAAGTTACTCTACCGCTCGTACAGAACGTGTAAGGAATGGAAACCAGTAAATTAGGCACACACACACATATATATGTATGTATATAAGTATTATTTAATGATTAAAAATAACGTGTGTTGAAATGAATACAAATGTGTTAAATTTGTAATAAACGTTTTGACGAGTAGCATTCCATACATACATGTATGAGTTGATTATTCTTTCAATACAGAATAAAAAGTATAATTAATTTATATTCGGACAAACGAAGTGAGGGAGAACATAAATTAATATAAATTTTATAGCCCTGTCCTAACCCCAGGGCCCCTGACCCTGGGACAATGAATTTCATAATTTTGGTATGGAGTCAATGCTTATAATAATTATGTCAACAGTTCGACGGCTTGATGTTAATGAGTAAAGAAGATTTTTAAAGATTTCATCAATTGTAGTAATTTCGCCCAAACTTTCTTGCCTTAGGGGGTGGAGGGCAGGGACCATAAATTAAAAAATCTCCCCTTCACCCATAGATGCTTTATGCCAAAATTGGTTGTAAATGGTTGAGGAATTACAGAGAAAAGCTGAAAATGTTCGAATGTTAACGCACAATGCACAGCGCACGACGCGAGAAAAAAAAACTGATCGCAATAAGTCACATGCGTTGATTCAGGTGACCAAATAAGGAGTCCTTTGGTCTCAATATTTATGTAAAATATTAGATGTCTTCTGGTCTCCCTGTTGACTTACAGTATAATATTATAAGATGACCTCTGGTCTTCTTATTGATGTAAAATATAAAGTGTCTTCCGGTTTCTTCATTATCGTTTAAAATAGTATTATTATTAGTTTTAATGATGTACAATATAATGTGACATCTTGTCCCCTACTCCTACAAGTAAGAGCCTCGGTTAACGTCCCTTCGCTCCTTATATACCTCGGACTCTTACATCCGAAGGCCATTTTCTAACGAGCGCGTTCCGCCTGAGATTTTGGGCGGAACGTATTATGCGTGAAATAAACTGTTAACAAGTAATTTTCAGGTACCTACGTGTTTGCATGGGGTATGAAAGTCACAAGAAATAATAAAATCCATTTTATTCAGTGTGCATTATTGTTAATTAATGAAAATTGTCATTATATTCCAATTTGTCACCAAAAGTACTTTCGATTTGACTTCACATTAATTTTGCGGATTGCTTGTCAGAAAACGAAATTTTCGTTGCATTACACTGGTTTCGTTTCGTCAGATTTTCTGAATTCCATTTCCGAATTGTAAACAGACGACTTGTTTCAATTTCTGCTTCGATTTAAAAAATAATGGATTTATTGCTAATACGAGAGGTTAACAGTGTTTAATGCGTAAGTTTTATCGTAAATATTGAGTATTTTATTATTTCGTACCATTCGTTAATATACAAAGCCTTATTTCTTCATAAAATAATTTTTTCCACTTGGGGTTTCAGCGGCGAGAATTTTTACAATGGATGCTAGAGGTTACGCGGCGCCAAGTCAAAAGTATCTCGCCGTGAACCTCTAGCATGCTGGAGTACTTGTCCCCCTACTGATGTACAAATTACGAGGGCTGTTCAATAAATAATGTCTTGAACTGTATGACATACAATACTAAGCTTGAATTTTTCGCATTATTGCATCTTTAATGAATTTATAACAATTGATTTGACTACTTTTCATCACATAGTTTAACTGTGAGAAGCTGGAAAACAAGAGTATTCGAGACACTGCATTAAAAATGAATTGTAAAGAATCAGTAAACTAAAGTAAAATTATACCGTCTATTAAAGCTGCTGTAAAACTTGTTAAGAATCCCAAAGAAATACTCACTGAAATATGTAAAAATTTACTGCAATCAATGTTTGTTTTATAGACAATTGAGCAGGTGGATTTCACTGATAAAATATATATAATGGGCATCAAAAATGGATACCATACTTGCAAACAAAAATTAAACAAATAATGTACTGTTTGCCAAATTTCAACAAATAATCACTGATGGTGTATGATTGACTATACGACACATAGCAAAGAATGGAGGCGTACAAGGCGAGGACAATCCCCCGCTCTGAAAAAAGATATTTCTCAATTCGAAAAGTAGTATTTTTTCAAAATTTTATGGTTTATATCATCCTTTACATATCAAATTCTGTATTTCATTGTTTTAATTATTTACGAATAATTTATTTTTTATTCATGTGTTTATGACATTTGAAAACAAAAAAAAAGAAGAAGAAAAAGCTTCATGTATGATTCGAACTCTCTTCATTGCTCATATTTAGTCCAAGACTAACCGCTTTAACCAATACGCTACGAAGTTTATGCACTATTGACGTCTTTCAGTGTGATTTAAATGGACATTTTTTCAGAAAAGTTCGATTTTCATATAGAATGGGTTCAGATTCCATTTTTTTGGATAAATGAAATAGATTTCACATTTACATTTCCATCATTTAAGCGTTCACGAAGAATGGAGACTTGACCCATTCATGTTCAAAATTCGTTTTTATAGCTCTATTAAACCCATTTTCCACTAAATATGCTTAACTGTCAACTTTGAAATAAATATAATCAAATGATAAGTCGTTCAGTAAAATAAAATAAAAAAATATTTTGAAGATGACATTACTGAGAACATGATTTTAGAAAAATATAGCTTTTTTGTGGATTTTGAAAATTGAAAAACATTTTGTCTCAGAGCAGGGGATTGTATACGCCTTATACGCCCTCTTTCAAAATAGACATCATTTCGGGAGTAGTTCACACTGTTTTAAAAACGTTTGACAGAAAAAGAGCTTAGTACTCAGAAATAACCCTTTAAAAAACCAGAAGTCTCTGTCGAGACTGAAGCTCTACTGGTTTGTACTTATAACAAATGAAGACAAAAGGAGCAGTTGGGACTTGAAACTTTACAACAGCAATAAATAGAATAATGATGCTTGATTGAGCTCTTTTTGTGGCAAGATACTGCAATAAGACTACAGCTGTAGGAGTACCTATTAATAAACTTTTAGAGTATTTTCAGTTTTAGTAACCATGGCAACATCATTCCTCGAAATCAAAAATTGATACATAGAATTGTGTACCTTGGTGTAGTCTACTCGTGTGCCAAGTTATGTTGAAATCAGACCAAAACTGCAGGAGGTGTAGCATTTTGATAGCAATTCAGAGAAATTTCTATTTTAAGAAACAAAGGCAACACTGTTCATCGAAAGAAAAAAAATTGATACACAGAATTATGTATCTTAGTGTAGCCTACTTGTGGGCCAAGTTATATTGAAATCAGACCAAAACTGTAGGAGGAGTAGCATTTTGAAAGTATTTCACAGAAATTTCTATTTTTAGTAACCACGGCAACACAGTTCATCGAAATCAAAAATCGATAAACAGAATTATGTATCTTAGTGTAGTCTACTTGTGTGCCAAATTATATTGAAATCAGACCAAAACTGTAGGAGGTGTAGCATTTTGAAAGTATTTCACAGAAATTTCTATTTTTAGAAATAAAGGCAACACCGTTCATCGAAATCCAAAATCGATATACAGAATTATGTATCTTAGTGTAGTCTACTTATGTGCCAAGTTATATTTAAATCAGACCAAAAATTAGGAGGAGTAGCATTTTGAAAGTATTTCACAGAAATTTCTAACTTTAGTAACCATGGCAACACAGTTCATCGAAATCAAAAATCGATATACAGAATTATGTATCTTAGTGTAGTCTACTTGTGTGCCAAATTATATTGAAATCAGACCAAAACTGTAGGAGGAGTAGCATTTTGAAAGTATTTCACAGAAATTTCTATTTTTAGTAACAACGGCAACACCATTCATCGAAATCAAAAATCGATATACAGTATTATGTTTCTTAGTGTAGTCTACTTGTGTGCCCAGTTATATTGAAATAAGACCAAAACTGTAGGAGGTGTAGCATTTTGAAAGTATTTTACAGAAATTTCTATTTTTAGTAACCATGGCAACACAGTTCATCGAAATCAAAAATCGATACACAGAATTATGTATCTTAGTGTAGTCAACTTGTGTGCCAAATTATACTGAAATAAGACCAAAACTGTAGGAGGAGTAGCATTTTGAAAGCATTTCACAGAAATTTCTATTTTTAGTAACCACGGCAACACCGTTCATCGAAATCCAAAATCGATATACAGAATTATGTATCTTAGTGTAGTCTACTTGTGTGCCCAGTTATATTGAAATAAGACCAAAACTGTAGGAGGTGTAGCATTTTGAAAGTATTTTACAGAAATTTCTATTTTCAGTAACCATGGTAACATAGTTCATCGAAATCAAAAATCGATAAACTAGAATTATGTATCTTAGTGTAGTCTACTTATGTGCCAAGATATATTGAAATCAGACCAAAACTGTAGGAGGAGTAGCATTTTGAAAGTATTTTACAGAAATTTCTATTTTTAATAACCATGGCAACACAGTTCATCGAAATCAAAAATCGATACAAAGAATGATGTATCTTAGTGTAGTCAACTTGTGTGCCAAATTATACTGAAATAAGACCAAAACTGTAGGAGGAGTAGCATTTTGAAAGCATTTCACAGAAATTTCTATTTTTAGTAAAAACGGCAACACCGTTCATCGAAATCCAAAATCGATACACAGAATTATGTATCTTAGTGTAGTCTACTTGTGTGCCAAGTTATATTGAAATCAGACCAAAACTGTAGGAGGAGTAACATTTTGAAAGCATTTCACAGAAATTTCTATTTTTAGTAACAACGGCAACACCGTTCATTGAAATCAAAAATCAATATATAGAATTATGTATCTTAGTGTAGTCTACTTGTGTGCCAAGTTATACTGAAATCAGACCAAAACTGTAGGAGGAGTAGCATTTTGAAAGTATTTTACAGAAATTTCTATTTTTAGTAACCATGGCAACACCGTTCATCGAAATCAAAAATCGATACACAGAATTATGTATCTAAGTGTAGTCTACTTGTGTGCCAAGTTATATTGAAATCAGACCAAAGCTGTAGGAGGAGTAGCATTTTGAAAGTATTTTACAGAAATTTCTATTTTTAGTAGCCATGGCAACACAGTTCATTGAAATCAAAAATCGATATACAGAATTATGTATCTTAGTGTTGTCTACTTGTGGCCAAGTTATATTGAAATCAGACCAAAACTGTAGGAGGAGTAGCATTTTGAAAGTATTTCAAAGAAATTTCTATTTTTAGTAACAACAGCAACACAGTTCATTGAAATCCAAAAACCAATACACAGAATTAGGTATCTTAGTGTAGTCTACTTGTTTGCCAAGTTATATTGAAATCAGACCAAAACTGTAGGAGGAGTAGCATTTTGAAAAATTGTTTACAGACAGACAGACGGACGGACGCCGGACGCATTACTATCGCATAAGCTCTTCTGGTCTCTGACCAGTAGAGCTAAAAATGAGTGAAAACGACTGCGTATAAGAATATATGAACAATTGTTAAAAATATCAGCAATTGTAGTTATCCACGTTTATTTGAATTTCAAACAGATAATGAAACTTGAATCTATTGCTTAAAACCCTCAAAACCAAATTTACAATAAGATGTACTTGACAAAAACAGCAAAGGTCTGAGAAGAGCAGAGAATTGCAAGAGCACAAAGATAGATTTATAGGCAATTTTCTTAAATATTAGTGGTCTTATTGTTCAAATTCGTATTCGGGGATGCAGTTTAATTTCTGGAGGAATCTAGAAAGCAATTTTTTTGGCAAAAAAATCAAAAGGTTAATGAGAATCAGGAATCCACAACATTAGATTTTTTTCATGACAGCGTCCAAACCCGAAAGCCCTGAAGTGTAAAGGAGTCTTGGGGATAAACAAAATATTCACCAGATCTTTCGCCTTTTGACTTGTTCCATTTGCCAAACTTGAGAAAACGCCTTTCAGAAGGAAGAAACAAGTCCAGGAAATCATAGGATCTGCAATAACCCAGTATACATGTACAAATGTTCATACCAGAAAATGAGTTCAAAAAACAATTGAAAATGAATCAGAAATTGGATAAAAAATGTTACTTACATGTGTTTTAATGAAAAGATAATTTTAGATTAAATCATTATAACTAAATTATTGAAAAGCGACTTTTGTTTCTTTCCGAGAACTGAAGACATTATTTATTAAACGACCCTTATATAAGGTGACCTACCGATGTACAATATCAGGTGTCCTCTGGTCCCCCTACTGATGTACAATATGAGGTGACCTCTAGTCCCCCTACTGATGTACAATATACGGTGACCTCTGGTCCCCCTACTGATGTGCAATATAAAGTGGCCTCTGATCCCCTTACTGATGTACAATATAAGGTGACATCTGGTCCCCCTTCTGAGGTACAATATGAAGTGACCTCTAGTCCTCCTACTGATGTATAATATAAGGTGACCTCTGGTCCCCTTACTGGTCCCCTACTGACGTACAATATGAGGTGACCTCTGGTTCCCCTACTGGTGTACAATATAAGGTGGCCTCTGGTCCTACTGATTCACAATGTGAGGTGACCCCTGGTCCCCTGCTGATGTACAATATAAAGTGTCCTCTGATCCCCTTACTGATGTGCAATAAAAGGTGACCTTTGGTCTCCCTTCTGATGTTCAATTAAAGGTGACCCCTGGTCCCCCTGCTGATATACAATATAAAGTGGCCTCTAGTCCCCCCACTGATGTACAATATAAGGTGACCTCTGGTCCCCCTGCTGATGTACAATATAAGGTGACCTTTGGTCCCCCTTACTGATGAACAATATAAGGTAGCCACTGGTCCCTCTACTGATGCACAATATAAGGTGACCTCTGGTCCCCCTTCTGATGTACAATATAAGGTGACCTCTGGTCCCCCTTCTGATGTACAATATAAGATGTCCTCTGGTCCCCTTCGAATGTACAATGTAAGGTGACATCTGGTCCCCCTGCTGATGTACAATATAAGGTGACCCTAGTTACCCCTGCTGATGATCAATATAAAGTGACCTGTCATCCCCTTACTGACGTACAGTATCAGGTGACCCCTAGTCCCTCTTCTGGTGTTAAATATAAGGTGACCTCTGGTCCCCCTTTTGATGTACAATATAAAGTGGTCTCTGGTCCCCCTACTGATGTACAATATAAGATGACCTCTGGTCCCCCTTCTGATTTTAAATATAAGGTGTCCCCTGGTCCCCCTGCTGATGTACAATATAAAGTGGCCTCTAGTCCCTCCACTGATGTACAATATAAGGTGACCTCTGGTCCCCCTTCTGATGTTAGATATAAGGTGACCTCTGGTCCCCCTTACTGATGAACAATATAAGGTAGCCTCTGGTCCCCCTACTGATGCACGGATGCACAATATAAGGTGACCTCTGGTCCCCTTCTGATGTACAATATAAGGTGACCCTTGGTCCCCCTGCTGATGTACAATATAAGGTGAACTCTGGTCATCCTACTGATGTTAAATATAAGGTAGCCTCTGGTCCCCCTACTGATGCACAATATAAGGTGACCCCTGATCCCCCTGCTGATATACAATATAAAGTGGCCTCCGGTCCCTCTACTGATGTACAATATAAAGTGACCTCTGGTCCCCCTTCTGATGTTAGATATAAGGTGACCTCTGGTCCCCCTTACTGATGAACAATATAAGGTAGCCTCTGGTCCCCCTACTGATGCACAATATAAGGTGACCTCTGGTCCCCCTTCTGATGTACAATATAAGGTGACCTCTGGTCCCCCTTCTGATGTAAAATATAAGGTGACCCTTGGTCCCCCTGCTGATGTACCATATAAGGTGAACTCTGGTCATCCTACTGATGTTAAATATAAGGTGACCTCTGGTCCCCCTACTTATGTACAATATAAGGTGACCTCTGGTCCCCTTATTGCTGTTCAATATAAGGTGACCCCTGGTCCCCCTACTGATGTACAATATAAGGTGACCTCTGGTCCCCCCACTGATGTACAATATAAGGTGACCTCTGGACTCCCTATGATGTACATTATAAGGTGACCTCTGGTCCCCCTACTGATGCACAATATAAGGTGACCTCTGGTCCCCCTTCTGATGTACAATATAAGGTGACCCCTGGTCCCCCTGCTGATATACAATATAAAGTGGCCTCTAGTCCCCCCACTGATGTACAATACAAGGTGACCTCTGGTCCCCCTTCTGATGTTAGATATAAGGTGACCTCTGGTCCCCCTTACTGATGAACAATATAAGGTAGCCTCTGGTCCCCCTACTGATGCACAATATAAGGTGACCTCTGGTCCCCCTTCTGATGTACAATATAAGGTGACCTCTGGTCCCCCTTCTGATGTACAATATAAGGTGACCCTTGGTCCCCCTGCTGATGTACAATATAAGGTGAAATCTGGTCATCCTACTGATGTTAAATATAAGGTGACCTCTGGTTCCCCTACTTATGTACAATATAAGGTGACCTCTGGTCCCCTAATCTTGTACAATGTAAGGTGACCTCTGGTCCCTATACTGATGTACAGTACAATATCAGGTGACCACTAGTCCCCGTACTGATGTACTATATAAGGTGTCCTCTGGTCACCCTACTGATGTACAATATAAGGTGACCCCTGGTACAACTGCTGATGATCAATATAAAGTGACCTCTCATCCCCTTACTGATGTACAATATAAGGTGACCTCTAGTTCCCTTTCTGGTGTTAAATATAAGGTGTCCTCTGGTCCCGCTACAGATGTACAGTACAATATTAGCTGACCACTAGTCCCCGTACAATATAAGGTGACCTCTGTATAGTGTCTTCTGGTCCCCCTATTGATGTACAAGAGAGGACCTCAGGTCCATCTGCTGATGTACAATATAAGATGACCTCTGGTCCTACTACTAATGTAAAATATAAGGTGTCCTCTGGTCCCGCTACAGATGTACAGTACAATATTAGGTGACCACTAGTCCCCGTACAATATAAATGATCTCTGGTCCTTCTGCTGATGTACAATATAAGGTGACCTCTGGTCTCTCTACTGATGTACAGTACAATATTAGGTGATCACTAGTCCCCGTACTAATGTAAAATATCGGGTGACCTCTGGTCCCCGTACTAATGTACAGTATAAGGTATTATCTGGTCCCCTACTGATGTACGATATAAGGTGACCCCTGGTCCCCCTACCGATGTACCATATAAGGTGTCCTCTGGTCCCCCTATTGATATACAAGAGAGGACCTCAGGTCCATCTGCTGATGTACAATATAAGATGACCTCTGGTCCTACTACTAATGTAAAATATAAGGTGTCCTCTGGTCCCGCTACAGATGTACCGTACAATATTAGGTGACCACTATTCCCCGTACAATATAAAGTGACCTCTGGTCCTTCTGCTGACGTACAATATACGATGACCTCTGCTGATGTACAATATACGATGACTTCTGGTCCCCCTACTGATGTACAATATAAGGTGACCTCTAGTCTCTCTACTGATGTACAGTACAATATTAGGTGACCACTAGTCCCCGTACTAATGCAAAATATCGGGTGACCTCTGGTCCCCGTACTGATGTACGATGTCCTCTCGTCCCCCTACTGATGTACAATATAAGGTGACCTCTGCCCCCCTACGTATGTACAGTATAAGGTGTCCGCTGGTCCCCCTACAGATGCATGTATAGTATAAGGTGTCCTCTGCCCCCCCCCCCCCCCTACTGATGCACAATATAAGGTGCCCTCTGGTCTCCCTACTGATGTACAATATAAGGTGTCCTCTGGTCCCTCTACTGATGTACAGTACAATATTAGGTTACCTGCAGTCCCCCTACTGATGTACAATATAGGGTGACTTCTGGTCCCCCAAATGATGTACGATATAAGGTATCCCCAGGTCCCCCCTATTATGTGCAATAAAAGATTACCTTTGGACCCCTATTGATTTAAAATGTAAGGTGACCTATGATCCCTCTGATGATATACAATATAAGGTGACCACTGGTCTCCCTAATAATGTTAAATATAAGGTGGCCTCTGGTCCCCCTATTGATGTACAATGTAACATGATCTTTGGTCCCCCTATTGATGTACAATATGAGGTTACCTCTGGTCACCCTTTACTACTTTCACGTTTCTGCTAATATTTATCTTAGAAAGTTGATCTTTATAAAGTTATAAATATGATTATTTTGGAGTAAGACAAAGAAAATTGTCTATCATATAAAATTCAATTAATATATAAGGTGACCTGAGGTCTCCGTATTGATATCGATGAATTTACTTTTGTGCCTTTAATGTCTGGAGAGTTCCTAGAATGTTTTATTACTACGCAAAATGACGAACTATTTGCGGGGGACCCCAGGTCCTACTTGAGCGTACGTTTTATCCTTCTGCCCAGAGGTCTGAAGATGAGGCCCCGACGGGGAGTACGCATCCGCAGTATATATATTTCCACGGAAAACGTAAAATTCAGTCAGATTAGTTTTGACAATTTAACGTAGTAGACGTAATCGAGTGATAGTCAATCTTAATGGATAAGGTGGGTGATTTAACCGTCATTGTTGTGATCTATTGTAGATGGAGATTGATTATAATATATTTCAGGGGTCTTAAAATTCCGGCTTAACTAGATTTACAAAAACAGGATTTACAAAAAATTCTTCGATGGACTCTGATGTCACGGATTTTTATTTTCAAATTGAATTGCGACATTAAAAACGAAGTGAAAGAGACGTGTGGCCGTCGTCAGCGAGAAGGATTTCAAAAAATAAAAACGCGGGGGAAAAAAATGGACTTGAATGATTTTGCACGAGGAGAGTGGGTGTTTTCCGTTATTGCAAATTTTCTGTTTCGTTTGGATCGAAATTACATGTAGAAGATGTTTTCGTTATTCCGAATTTTCCTTTTTAGTTTGGATCGAAATTACGTGTAGATTCTGTGTGGAATAAGTTTTTAAAAAGTGATTGAGAAAGAAGAAGGTATGGTTTTAGCTTTATTGCGCCCTAAAAATGTAATGACATCAAAAAGTTTTGAAACTGGCTTGAAAATTAGTTTAATAAATGACTCATAAATCAGGAAAGAATATGGCACGAAGGTTAACCATTCTGCAAATATGATGTCATAAATGTGAAACATTTCTCTATTTTCAGCAGAAAAAGCTTCAAAATGGCACATTTCAAAGGTAATTATCCTTTAGAAGACAGTGTCCACAGCCGTCGCCCACGTTAATTTTTTGATATTTTGTGCAAAATTCAATAACAAATCACATATCTCAAGATCTTTGTGGGCGATGCCTGTGGACAATGTAATCTGAAAGAAAATTCCATTGAAAATTGGTGTCTTCTGCAACTTTTTAAGAAAATACGGGAAATGCACATGTTTATGACGTCATAATTAGCATTTAAAAACACATGTGTGAAAAATGACTTGTATGATTTTTCTGCATTGAATTTCAATTATTTAAAAAGCATGAGTTTCATTTTTTAGAAAATCACATGGCAAAATTTGTATGGAAACCATACCTTCTTCTTTTGACATTTTACATTCTCAGGATAATACCGGGTATTTCTCCAAAATTTATAATAGGAAAACATCAGCGTGTACCATTTGTACGTGCTTTTGCTAAATTGAATCAGATTTATTTTTAGACCGTGCTGTATTTTAGATACAGAATAGTTGGCAAATATAATACTGTATACAGGGCTAATACAGAACGGAAAGTAGCTCCGCCCACCACAGTCTCGTTCTGTATTGCTAATACAGAACAGTAAACTTCAAAGAAAAACACCGCTATCGAGTCACAATAGAGGTTAAAAGTTTGGTATTAGTGGCTTTGACATTATTTACCAAACACAAAATATAATTGGAGGTAGAATAAAATTAATTTAGATACCTTATTTACGAGAATTAGTATATCCTTGTAGTTTCAATAACTAAGTAAGTTAAATAAAGAAGAAAAAACATTTTGGAAGGAAAACTCGACATGAGTAAGTCAAGGTTGGAATGGAGGGTGTCGAGGGTAGGATTCTTGCAGTCTCCTTCTTAGACAACATGATATGGACTTTGAAATAGCCTGTTATTATTGTTTTATTCAATGTTATGATAAATATTTTTTTTTACAAAAGAGCGCCCGTATATTTTCCCGGTGTATAAGTCCGTTAGGATATCTTTGTAAACATAGCCACTGATCCTTACGTCGTGGGTTCGATTCCACTGCTGGACGTTGAGACTGGTCCTTTGGAAGAAACCGTATAAACCAATATCCCGTGTCGCAGGTGTTGGCAGTAAAATGATCCTCACTTCGAAATGGCTCTGAACGCCAATGAGAGTAGGTATAAATTTGAAGCCCTTCACTGGCAAGTGGTGGCGTATCCATTCTGAACATGACTGTGAGTGAAAATTAATCGAGAAGGATGTTTAATAACAAACATTCCTTGAAAGAAAATTAATCTCGCTTTCATACGTCTACGTTGATCTTTTGAATGGAATTGATATTGCCAATTCAGAACGACTTTTACAGTCCCCAGAAAAACGCGCTACAATATAATGTTGCCGTAGCCGACTTCAATATATAATCGCATGAACGATAAAAATAATGAAATATATGAGAAGCCTTTTTGAACCCAAAATCGAATACAGCGGTTAAAATTCATATTAAAACTTTTTTCCATCAATGCCACTTTTATGCTTTCCTTGGCAATCAGATTGTGCTTTTTTTTTTGCATAATTTGGCTATACATGTATTTGGAATTTTGGGGTCACCAGGTGACCCATTGCATTCGTCTGTCGTCGTGCGTCGTGTTTTAATATTTGAACATTTTCAGTTAACATTTCAACATTTTCAGCTTCTTTTCTGCAACCTCTCAACCAATTTCAACCAAATTTGACATAAAGTATCTATGGATGAAGGGGGAAAAACTGTCAATTTCATGGCCCTTGCCGCCCTTAGGCCTGAGGGTTGGGGCCAAAACCATTAAAATTAATGCATTCTTTAAAAATCTTCTTCTTTACTCCTGGACATCAACCAGTCAAACTGTTGGCATGACTGTGATCAGCATTTTAGTCCTGTAACAAAATTGTTAAATTTATGGCCCCTGGGTCATGGGTGCTAGGGCGGGACTATATACATTGTATAGTGAAAATCCATCATTTCTTTGAAAATCTTCTCTACTACTCTTGGGCGTTAAAATAACTAAGTACATAATATGTTGAATAAAGCTGCCTCTTCCAAAATTGTGAATTTCATGGCCTCAGGGTCAAGGGATCTAGTGCTAGGGCGAGGCTTTAAAGATTATTTAGTGAAAATGCATTATTATTTTTTTTTTTTTTTGAAAATCCTCTTCTCTTCTCCCGCATATTAAACAAACTAACCAAGTACATAGTTATGATGAGCAAGAAAGTCTATTCCAAAATTGTGAAATTCGTGGCCCCTGGGTCAGGGTTTGGGGGGGGGGGGTATATTGATTATTTTAAGTGAAAATGCATGAATTCATTGAAAATCTTCTCTTCTCCTGGATATTAAACAAACTAAGTACATAGTTAGGACGAGCAAGAATGCTTCTTCCAAAATTGTGAATTTTATGGCCCCTGGATAGATTGTTTTGGAGTAAAAGCGGGGCTCTATTATATAGTGAAAATATATTAATTCTTTGAAAAATCTTCTTCTCTATTCTGGGTATTATATAAACTAACCAAGCACTAAGTTATGTTGAATAAGACTGCCTCTTCCAAAATTATGAATTTTATGGCCCCTGGGTTCAGGTGTTATGACGGGGCTCTATATATTGATTATATAGTGAACTGCATTAAATCTTTAAAAATCTTCTCCTCTGCTCCTATGTATTAAACCAGTTACATGTAACTGTGTGCATAGTTATGATGAGGAAGGATGCCTCTTCCAAATTTGTGAATTTAAGGGCCCCTGCATGGGTCGAAGGTTCTGGTGTTAAGACTCTAATGATTATACAGTGAAAATGCATGGACTCTTTGCCTCTTCCAAATTTGTGAATTTAAGGGCCCCTGGGTCGAAGGTTCTGGTGTTAAGACTCTAATGATTATACAGTGAAAATGCATGAACTCTTTGGAAATCTTTTCCTTCGCTCCTTGGTGTAATGCCAATGGTCTAAGTTTATATTTATGATGAAGAGAGGTGCCTTTTCCAAAATGGTTAATTTCAGGGCCCCTTGGTCAGGGGTACCAGGAAATTGGGGGTGGTGGTGCTTTGTCTGAAAATAAATTAAATCTGAAATATGCTCTTTGGTATTAATCAACCATTTATGTTAAGATAAAATTTATGTATCGATAAAATTTCCAAAATTTCGAAATATGTGGCCGCAGGGTCAGTGATGCACAACTGGTTATAAAAAGAATGTATTTCTATGGGTGTTGGAACGGAAAACGGAACGGAAAGCGGAACGGAACGGAAAACGGAAAATAAATGTCAAGGAAAGAACCTTGATTCGATATGAATCAGACATAAAAAGCAATACTCATGATATAAAGGTCATATTTAATGAAAAATCATCGTAAAATATGATATATTTGTGAATTATGCTCCCCTGATAACATGTACATGCGATGGTCAATAAAATACATACTGTGATATATATGTACTAACTAGTATCCGTCTGTCAAACGTTTCGTTCAAATCATTTTTTTAAAGAATGCTCATTTATAAACAAAAAATCTTGTATTGAAATAGAAGGAAGGAAAAAAGACTACTAGTATGTATATATACATACGTGTATCGGTAACGACAAAAAAGAACTAGTTTTGACACGTACATTGGTGAATCCAGGAATCTTTCAAGAAAAGGGAGGGGGTAGTTTGGGGTCGGAGTAGGTTCCCTCAGTCACACACATATATTGGTCACAAAAAGGACGGGAAGGGGGGGGGGGGGGGGGTATTTCACCCCAAAAAATTAATCAGTGGCATATGCTATGCGTTGGGAAATTCAGTTATGAATAGCTGCAATATAAGAAAACATTTCTTGCAAAGGAATTAAATAGCATGTTTAACTTTTTCCTTGAATTGCAACTTTTCAGAACTGAGCGGAAAAACAAACTCTAAATGTTTTACGGGGTTATTCATCCCCCCCCCAAAAAAAAAAAGAAAAGAAAAAAGAAATCACACTTTAACTTCATTAAACGTAAGGACGATATATTAATTTTACTACAGTTAAGATTATATTTTACATCTCCATCTATCCAGGATTTTAATTGATAGGTTGCGACTCTAATTTGTATAAAATTTTAACAATCAATTTACAATCGAAGTGTTTATCCGGGCTTGTCGGAAAGGGGTGCTCTAATAGTACCGGTAATCTTTGAATTTTTTTTTTACATTTCATTTTTCTTACCAATTACCATGATTCATTAAGATAAATATCCCCCCCCCATGTTTTCCAGATATAACCTTTATACTATAGAAATGATCATTGAAACCTCCAACACTTTCTGTCTAGTTAGTGAGTGTAAGAAAATAGTACTGAAAGATATTAGAGCTACGTTATTACTCTATCAGCGGTTTTCGTAAGAGACTTAAAATGACTAATTCAACTTGTATTTATTAAAGAGGAATTAAATATGCAAAAAATATATCGTTTCTGAGGAATTTATATATTTTAAATGATTTAATCTCAAATAATATTTTCCGTTTTCCGTTCCGCTTTCCGTTCCGCGTTTTAGCAACATCCCATTTCTTTGTTACTCTGATCTGGGTATTAAGTAACTAAAGAAAGCATGTTTTGTGTATACTTAGTACATGTACATAGTTATGATATCCAATGGTGCCTCTTTTAAAATAGTGAATTTCATGGCCTATGGTTGAAATCACGAACCAAATTCAATTGTTAGAAAGTTGTTACACTCATTGTTGAGGCATGCTATATAGTGGTATTTATTTTTGTTCACTTCTGATGTCAACTTCCTATTTATATGTGCATCTGCCCGTAATTGAACTTGTGTATATTATTATTATAGTGTACATATTCACATAAGAGAGTGTATTACTAGTGAGCATTGGCTCACAGACTTCTTGTTATTCGTGCACAAGTAATCCTTTATAATACATATAGGCCAATAAATAAGTACTTTGAAAAAATGGTGTTGGTATGAAAATAAATGTATTTCAACAAACAAGAACATAACAGTAATATCAGTTGTATTGAAACACAGCATAATTTCAGATCATGTTGTAAACAGTCGGAACCTGTCAAACTCTAAACATTAGTGTACCTTAGCTATATAGTTATACCCCTCATTCTTTTAGCATATTATTGCAGACACTCTAGCCTGCAAACTTTCGGAACCTCCGTAAAACCCATCATGTAAAAAGTTATAATATTGATAAAGATTGGGTAATTTCAGAAATCATTCATATTATACCTACAATCGCTTAGGTGCCTTGCTTGAATCCATATGATTGAAGTTTCATTCACTTGTGTAGAACCCATATTAACTAACTTACCAGCCTTTCCAGCATACTTTTGGAAAAGTTTCTCTAGAGCTGAGCGCAATGGCATATCGGATAGGGGCTTCCCATAAGGCAGGTTCTTTGGTCTGTAGCCATCATTTTCACTCTTGCACCATGAACCACATGATAGGTGTTCACCTAATTTATTTACTAATTATTATATCATGTAATCATGAAAATGAAGTTAAAACTATTAGGGTATCCTTTCAGAATTTTATGCTTATTTTTAGCTCTACTGGTCAGAGACCAAAAGAGCTTATGCGATAGTAAGGTGTCCGTCGTCCGTTCGTCTGTCTGTAATCAATTTTTCAAAACGCTACTCCTCCTACAGTTTTGGTCTGATTTTAATATAACTTGGCACACAAGTAGATACACTAAGATACATAAAATAGTGCATCGGTTTTTGATTTCGATGAACGGTGTTGCCATGACTACTAAAAATAGAATTTTCTGTGAAATTTCTTTAAAACGCTACTCCTCCTACAGTTTTGATCTGATTTCAATATAACTTGGCACACAAGTAAACTACACTAAGATACATAAAATAGTGCACTGGTTTTTGATTTCGATGAATGGTGTTACCATTGTTACTAAAAATAGAAACGTCTGTTAAATTCCTGTAAAACGCTACTCCTTCTACAGATTTGGTCTGATGGCAATGGCTTCTTTTCTCATCCTTTGTTATAAGTACAATCCAGTAGAGCTACAGTCTCGACAGAGACTTCTGTTTTCGTTCTTTCCTCTGTACATGCGCGAAAGCTTAACAGTACATGTAGAACAATTTGTTTCTGGGCTCGGATTACTGGAATTGAAGAGATACGTGCAATTTTCACACCCGAAATCATTTGATCGCGAAATTTCTTTAGCCCTGGAATTTGAATCCTTTGAAGAATCTCAAGGTACATTAAACAAGAGGCCCATGGGCCACATCGCTCACCTGAGCACCAAGGGTAGGACTAGAATAAAATGGCTTTTTATTGTAAAGTTTCAATCCAAAAGTAGTCCCATGACCAATCATGGATTTGCTATTTTTTAGAAAATGATTGAGAAGAAGATTTTTAAAGAATTTTCCTATATATTTCTATGTAAAATGGTCGGCCATTTTGGCCCCGCCCTACCCCCAGGGGTCATGATTTGAACAAAATTGAATCTACACTACCTGAACATGCTTCCATATAAATATGATGAATAATGGCTTTGTCATTCTTGAGAAGAAGATTTTTAAAGAATTTTCCTATATATCTCTATGTAAAACCTTGGTCGGCCATTTTGGCCCCGCCCTACCCCCCGGGGTCATGATTTGAACAAACTTGAATCTTCACTACTTGAGCATGCTTCCATATATATATGATGAATTATGGCTTTGCATTCTTGAAAAGAAGTTTTTTAAAGAATTTTCCTATATATATTTCTATGAAAACCTATGGTCGGCCATTTTGGCCCTGCCCTACCCCCGGGGGTCATGAATTGAACAAAATTGAATTTACACTACCTAAGCATGCTTCAATATAAATATGATGAATAATGGCTTTGTCATTCTTGAGAAGAAGATTTTTAAAGAATTTTCCTATATGTTTCTATGTAAAACTTTGGTCGGTCATTTTGGCCCCGCCCTACCCCCGGGGGTCATGATTTGAACAAACTTGAATCTACACTACATGAGCATGCTTCCATATATATATATGATGAATTATGGCTTTGTCATTCTTGAGAAGAAGATTTGTAAAGAATTTTCCTATATATTTCTATGTAAAACCTTGGTCGGCCATTTTGGCCCCGCCCTACCCCCGGGGGTCATGATTTGAACAAACTTGAATCTACACTACCTGAGCATGCTTCCATATAAATATGATGAATTATGGCTTTGTCATTCTTGAGAAGAAGATTTTTAAAGAATTTTCCTATATATTTCTATGTAAAACTTTGGTCGGCCATTTTGGCCCCGCCCTACCCCCGGGGGTCATGATTTGAACAAACTTGAATCTACACTACCTGAGCATGTTTCCATATAAATATGATGAATTATGGCTTTGTCATTCTTGAGAAGAAGATTTTTAAAGAATTTTCCTATATGTTTCTATGTAAAACTTTGGTCGGTCATTTTGGCCCCGCCCTACCCCCGGGGGTCATGATTTGAACAAACTTGAATCTACACTACATGAGCATGCTTCCATATATATATGATGAATTATGGCTTTGTCATTCTTGAGAAGAAGATTTTTAAAGAATTTTCCTATATATTTCTATGTAAAACTTTGGTCGGCCATTTTGGCCCCGCTCTACCCCCGGGGGTCATGATTTGAACAAAATTGAATCTACACTACCTGAACATGCTTCCATATAAATATGATGAATAATGGCTTTGTCATTCTTGAGAAGAAGATTTTTAAAGAATTTTCCTATATATTTCTATGTAAAACATTGGTCGGCCATTTTGGCCCCGCCCTACCCCCGGGGGTCATGATTTAAACAAACTTGAATCTACACTACATGTGCATGCTCCCATATAAATATGATGAATTATGGCTTTGTCATTCTTGAGAAGAAGATTTTTAAAGAATTTTCCTATATATTTCTATGTAAAACTTTGGTCGGCCATTCTGGCCCCGCTCTACCCCCGGGGGTCATGATTTGAACAAACTTGAATCTACACTACCTGAGCATGCTTCCATATATATATGATGAATTATGGCTTTGTCATTCTTGAGAAGAAGATTTTTAAAGAATTTTCCTATATATTTCTATGTAAAACATTGGTCGGCCATTTTGGCCCCGCCCTACCCCCGGGGGTCATGATTTGAACAAACTTGAATATATACTACCTGAGCATGCTTCCATATAAATATGATGAATTATGGCTTTGTCATTCTTGAGAAGAAGATTTTTAAAGAATTTTCCTATATATTTCTATGTAAAACTTTGGTCGGCCATTTTGGCCCTGCCCTAACCCCGGGGGTCATGATTTGAACAAACTTGAATCTACACTACCTGAAGATGCTTCCATATATATATGATGAATTATGGCTTGGTCATTCTTGAGAAGATTTTTCAAGAATTTACATATATATTTCTATGTAAAACCTTGGTCGGCCATTTTGGCCCCGCCCTACCCCCGGGGGTCATGATTTGAGCAAACTTGAATCTACACTACCTGAGCATGTTTCCATATAAATATGATGAATTATGGCTTTGTCATTCTTGAGAAGAAGATTTTTAAAGAATTTTCCTATATGTTTCTATGTAAAACTTTGGTCGGTCATTTTGGCCCCGCCCTACCCCCGGGGTCATGATTTGAACAAACTTGAATCTACACTACATGAGCATGCTTCCATATAAATATGATGAATTATGGCTTTGTCATTCTTGAGAAGAAGATTTTTAAAGAATTTTCCTATATATTTCTATGTAAAACTTTGGTCGGCCATTTTGGCCCTGCCCTACCCCTGGGGGTCATGATTTGAACAAATTTGAATCTACACTACCTGAGCATGTTTCCATATAAATATGATGAATTATGGCTTTGTCATTCTTGAGAAGAAGATTTTTAAAGAATTTTCCTATATATTTCTATGTAAAACTTTGGTCGGCCATTTTGGCCCCGCTCTACCCCCGGGGGTCACGATTTGAACAAAATTGAATCTACACTACCTGAACATGCTTCCATATAAATATGATGAATAATGGCTTTGTCATTCTTGAGAAGAAGATTTTTAAAGAATTTTCCATATATTTCTAAGTAAAACATTGGTCGGCCATTTTGGCCCCGCCCTACCCCCGGGGGTCATGATTTGAACAAACTTGAATCTACACTACATGTGCATACTCCCATATAAATATGATGAATTATGGCTTTGTCATTCTTGAGAAGAAGATTTTTAAAGAATTTTCCTATATATTTCTATGTAAAACTTTGGTCGGCCATTTTGGCCCCGCTCTACCCCCATATAAATATGATGGGGTCATGATTTGAACAAACTTGAATTTTCACTACCTGAGGATGTTTCCCCATAAGTTTCATCTTTCCTGGCACAGTGGTTCTTGAGAAGAAGATTTTTAAAATATACCACTAAATTTTCATTAATTACCAATTATCTCCCCTTGAATAAGGGCGTGGCTCTTCATTTGAACAAACTTGAATCCCCTTCACCCAAGGATACTTTGTGGCAAGTTTGGTTGAAATTGGCCCAGCGGTTCTTGAGAAGAAGTCGAAAATGTGAAAAGTTTACAGACAGACAGACGGACGCCGGACAAAATGTGATCAGAAAAGCTCACTTGAGCCTTCGGCTCAGGTGAGCTAAAAAACCGCGAGACACTGAAAAACTGCCACAGTGGATTGCAACGCATTACTTTCTCCGGAGAGAAATGATTCTTTTAATCATGCAATGAAGGTCTGGAAAATAAAATTGAACGAATAATTCAAAAGACACTTTCTAGTATGTAGATCAGAAACCAGATAATCAGCTAAAGCGATATAGGGGATCAAGGAATGTAAAATGTTTTACATGAGCCTCGTCGGATAGAAATCGACCTTATGGCAAAATTTATCGAATTTGAGATTTTTGTGTTTTTTAATGGTACATGTAAAACCATCACAAAAACTGAAAACGGAATCAAAATATCTTCATTTATAATGTTTGCAAAATTAACTCTGAGCATATCGTGGTTTTTTCACGATTCAATTGTGACGTCATGCTTTATTCTCAGTTGTTCGGTAGGGCACCTGTCAACGCGTAGCAATCCAAGCGGTCATCATGTCTAAGTTAAAAATGACAAAAAACAGATGATCATGATGTACAATCCCAAAAACTGTGTTAACTGTATTTAAATCCTTTAAAAAGCGAATACTCACCACCCCCCCCCCCCCCGATCTTTAATTTCTACTTTTCTGTCTTTCGTACCGACAGCTTTGCCTCTATGAATAACTGAACTTCCAATAAACAAAATATAGATCTACACTATGCTATTTTTACGTTTGATAAAGCCTGTATCCGCAAAGGAAGCATGTTGGTTAACACATGTTTTGTTTGATTTTACGTAATCACCATGAAAAGGAAAAGGGAACCAATGAGATCGAGTCCGTTTTACAGGGATTCGAATTCGATCTCAGAAATACCTAGTTTCTTACAGAAAATACATGAGCCATGCAGCCAATAAAATCACAACTTAAATCATGCTATAATAATTATTCTTAAGTTAAATTAAAAAAAAAATCACATCCATCTGTATATACATCGTGGTTACCTGAAATCAAACATGGTGTGATACTAGCCCTGTGTCTAAAAGTAAGCTCATTTTATTTCGATTTTCCCCCCTAAAACCGTTTCTACTGCAGTCACATTCACCTTCAAATAGCTAGTTCATATATATACACCCTCTTTTCCTCCACATCATTCTCGCTTGGTTGTAACTGGTAACGGATAGCTCGACAAAAAATTAGCCACTATGTCTTTACATTATTACCCCCCTCCTAGTAAACACCCAATCGCCTGTTCATCAAATGTTTATTGTCCATAATGTAGAAAAATAAATAGGTAAATGTACATATACAAATTATTGATTGAATTTTGCTTAACGCCGAGTCGGCAAGATTTCAGCAATTATCGGCGGGGAATTTTTATCAGTTGCATGCAAAATACATGTAGTTGATAACCTTTGTTCCATCCGACGGTCAAAAATATGTTAACGGTTAAAAAAGATTTCTCTCTGTGTTCATCAACAAAATATCTCATAATGTACAAAATTTTACTTTAAAAATCAATTTGATGTAAATAATCTAAAATTCATTGTAAAATAAAATAATAATCATGCGTCGTTTGTACATATTTTTAAATTAACTTCGTATGTGAGAGACCCCACCTAATTTTCTTAGAATAAGATTTATAGTTACTTGTGGCGGAAAGTCACGGGAAACATAATTGTATACACATTGGCTGAAATTCTCGACTCAATAAGTATGCATGCATTATTTTTGGAAGATGATTTTTCATTTTTTTTTTTTTTGTTCTTTACAGCATATAGTTTATCATCATCGGATACCCAAGGATGATCTCTTCTTTACACATCACCGGGTGATAAGTAAAGACGAGATCACTCGTGGATTTCCGACGATGATAGTTTATTTGTAACGCAACATTCTAATGCATTTGAAAAAGAGATTTTACATAACGTTTACAAAATATTTTTATCAACAGAAAAAATGAAGGGATATCAATACGAATTTAATTTCAGAAATGCAAAAATTATAATTTCTTTGTTACCTGGAGTATTAGAAATGCAGTGAGGGAAAGAAAAAGAAAAACACAAGCTATGTTGAGTTACGATATAAAACCATGTGGCAGAACATTTTCTTTCTTTTACAATTCAATTAACTGCAAACGAACTAAATCTTAAAAAGAGAATTGATTACGTATAGACTGTATTGAGAATGTCTTAATAAATATTTTATTAGGAATTGCCGTTAAACCAATTAAAAAAAGAATGAATAATGCTATGAATTAGATAGTCGGATTCAGCTGGGTGCGTAGGATTCTAAAATAAATTATATCATATTTAGTCAGCGAGGTAACTTTATATACATGTATGCTGACTAAAGCCCCCCCCCCCCCCCAAAAAAAACAACAACTCTCCTTTAGAGAAAAATAATATGTATGAAAGGCACGCGGCGTACGCATCGACAAATTCTACTATCCCGTTCCTAGTCCAGCACAACACTTACAAAATTATAGACATTTCATAATTATTAATTTTGTTTTATTATTTGGTAAATAAAAAAAATCAACTTAAAAAATTGAGATTTATAATAAAGTGATTTGTTGTGGGTATCCACCCTCTTTTTTTAAAAAAAAAAAAAGAGAATTGTAGAAGAATTTTATAATGCAGGGAACGTTTTGATGTTATAATTGAAAGTCTTAGTACAAAACGAAACCATATTCCTGTTATTCACGAACAGGTGAAATCCTGCCCTGATGATTTTTGCAGAAAAGTTTGGTATTAACGGGGTTCAAAATACTAGTACTTAACATTATGCTGAATATTTAAGAACATCTTTCACAAAATTATTGTTTCTTTTTTTTTTTACATCCGAATTTAGAGTAATTTTTTTGGTTTACAACTCTTTAAAATATTTATGACGTAGAAAGATATGTTTTACAAATCGAGCCCATCTTCTTACATTTTCGCCAGCCAAGTTAAAGAAATTTAAAAATCATAATCTATCGTCGGTCTTTTTTATAAACTTGCAAAATAAGGAGTGAAATATTTAAGAAATTAAATTTAAAATCTGGTAATGGAAGAGAGACAAAAGTTAAGATAGAGAGAAAAAAAACATCTTTTTTAAAGGAAATGATTCCCCGTGTTGAGCCTCTTTTTGCGTCAAAGGGAAGCAACTTGCACAATTTATCGTATCCAGTCGCTTCGGACAATGCGTGTTTCCGTTTGAGAATTACTGAAGAAATTGCGTTAAACAATACCAGCATTACTTGTTTCTTGATATCTCTTAATATTGTAGTTAGAAAAATGCGTTTTAAAAGTTGTTGAATCGTGGCCTTTGTACATTTTGTACTGAATCGATATGCCTAGCTGTTTGTTTTGTTTTAGTTGGTTGGTTGGTTAATTTCTGAAAATACACGTAAATTCATTCCAAGACATGAAACATTAAAGTATATCTAATATAATATTGCAAATTTAATGGTGAATGATTGAATACATGTGCGCACGATGATAGTAAATGCAGTTGACACATTTGGCTATTACTGCATCAGTACATGTGCGATTTTCTGTGCCAGATTACGTCTCGATCCTCAGGCTAAAATTTATACTCTAAACTACAATAAAAAATATATTCTGTACTTCCTCAGTAATGCACCATGCCATTTTTTCCTCGCTATATGTCTACCAACTTATTATTTATCTGGTGTTAGATATGGGCTTACGTCTTCTGCTGTTTGAACAAAAAATAAGTGTAGATCGGACTCGGCATTCCTCTGGCTTATGTTTACATTGATCCATGGTAACAATAAAAAAAAATAAGGCCTTACGAAGGGGAATACATTTAAAATTTGTTTATTTTATTAGTACATGTTTAAAATGATCCGATTTTTTGAAGAGAAAATCTTTGAACTGCAGTTGACGATGTCTAAAACATTCCTTAATGTTAAAACCAGGTGGGTGTAGTAAAAATACCGGGAAATCTTTCTCAACTTCATTCGCTTTTTTCTCATTATGACGTTGCATACGATAAGGTCGATTTCTATCCGACGAGGCTCACATGTAAACAGAGTGGTCATATTGGCAGGAATTGTCCACACAATCAAAATCATGAAACTCAAGGTAAATCTGGAAACGGAGGTAGAAATGACGTTAGTTATTTAAACGAGAACGGGCGTGCTCACGGTCACAAGCCCAGTCCCACAATTGCAAGAGTCAACTAGAGGTACTGTGAGCGATGAGCTCACTAAATGATACCCCCCGCCTCCATATATACTCTTCAAAAAAAGAAACGCATAGTAGGAACAATGCCCTGAAAATTTGTGATAGTTTTGTCATACCTTTTATTTTTGTATGGATACGATGTATTCGAGTGAAATGAATGATTTTTTAATGCAATTCTTAACTTTAGAGCTATTCTACAAGTCTCACAGACAAAAAGACCTGATTTTGCAAAATTTCCCCCAAAATTTTTATCTCAATTTTCATTTGTTGAATTCCGATGCAATTCCTTTAGGTACAAAGGGGCTATCAAAAGCGGGGGTTCTCATAATTTTAAATCTGGTTTTATCTGAAAAATGACGCTTCCTAAAATTGCGGCATCTGAATGTTGCGTTGCACAAAAAGGAAAATGGGCGACTGGAAGCAAGGGTACCGCAATCTACAATTGCAAGATGTTTTAATGTTGCGCACAGCGCCATATCTAATCTATAAAACATAAACCATTAACAAATGTTCGTAAAGAATATGGTAGACTACGTGTGACATCAGCAGCACAGTATCACTTCCGAGGATTACGTAAATTGCATGAATGTAATGCAAGGACGTCATCTAAAGCATTAGCTATCCCTGAACTGCACAGATCATCTAACAAGACAGTTTTCAGTTGACTACGAATTATTGCAAGAGGATTATTCATGCCATTGTTCCGACCCCACAACACTCCAAATATCGACTTCAAAAATCTCATATGAATAGAGGATGACCACAGCATCACTGCTGAACATTTTGGTTAACCTACTTGTCCAGAATGTTTATCTGAAAGCATCTTATAAGTTTAAGAGTTCTAATGCTTTATAATGAAGGTTAGATAGATAACTGCGTCCAGGACGTTAAAAAAGTTGTTGGTGGTAGTGTAATGATATGGAAAATGGTATTATAAGAAAGTAAATTTGATTTGGTTCGAATTCAATGGACTTTGATGGAAAAAGGTACTCTAACCATGTTCTACCTGCACATACCCATTCAATTTTGCAGCATCCTAGAGCCGTATTGCAATCTCACAATACACAGCTACATATGGCTCGTTTGACACACCTATTCTTGCAAAGAAACAACAATCTGTTTCAGTCACAGTCATCTAAATCGCTAGATTTGATCCAAATTAAGCAGCATTGGAAAAAATGGATTGACATGATTTGCCAAAGACAATCGCATCCCCAGACTCTGCAACAGCTGACTAAAGTTCTACATTTGGAGTGGGAGAGTATTCCTATACAGTTTTTATTACACACATTTTCTTCCATTAGATGCCGTTTGTGGTTATCATTTGTGTCTGCGGGGGGCATACCAGATATTGATCTTTAATGGTCTTAAACTGACTATAATTTTAAAATTGTTGAGTAATTATAACATTTAGATAGTATTCCTGTTGCTTACCACATTTCTGTTTTATCAATGCATCAATTTACTAAATAATCTTTATGTTCAATGTGTCACTAAAATTCTACGATGCGTTTCTTTTTTGAAGAGTAATGACAATGTCCATGTTTTGCTGTGGCCGGGAAACCCAAAATATGTGTCGGATCAAAAAGTAAAATAGGAGGTGCACAATGGCAATATGTAATAAAGATTCTGTGAAAGTTTCATCAAATCATTCCGATGTATGAGAGGAGTTGCGGATAAGAGATGGGTACCCAAAAGCGTAACAGACGGACGGACGGAATTAACGATTACTATATACCCTCCCGCTTTTCAAGCGGGGGGTATAATAAATGAAGCAGGAAATAGGCCAACTGAAAATAGCTAAAAATGATCCAGTTCGATTGAGCTCTATTGCAAAGCGTTGTTGTTGACTGGAAGACCGTCTGCACAGCTGGTGCGCGCGTATTCATATGGCAGGAATCAGTGAAATGTTCGTTTTGGGGAAGATAACTGACGAATTTTCATATGATACTGAAGCTTTAAGGTTTCGTCAAAGGTCAACATGTCCAAAAATTTATTTTTACAATAGCCCCAAAACTATGTGAGATATAAAGCTGAAACTTTTACAGTTTATAATTTTTTCATTGATTAACAGATAGAAAGTATCACTTTATAAAAAAAAATACTTGGAATAATATTAATTGAAAAAAATTCTTCTTAAAAATGCATATATTTTCAAAAAAAAAATACACCTAGTTTATTCCATGCAATAGTGAAAACCATCATTGCAGAAACAAAATATGTTTATCAATGAAGGGCAAGTTGGACTTAGATAGCCTCTGGAAAGTTGTTTTCCCTGTTTATTTTGTCCAAATGTCAAGACTTGAAAGTGAAAGTACATTGCAAATGGCCGATTCTATAGGGGTCTTGTCTTTATACATGTCATGCTTTCAATAACAGCCTTTCAGAGACCAGTCACGCCCAACTTGCCCTTCAATGATAAACATATATTATTTCTACAATGTTGATTTTCACAAAAAGGACAGAATTAAGGAGGTGCATATTTTTTTAAATATGCACATTTTCTGATACAATTTTTTTCTCAAAAAAATCGTTTTTAGAATATTTGTCATCAGGTGATACTTTCTATCTATTAATCAATGATATATTTATAAAATGTAAATGTTTTGACCTTACACCACACATAGTTTTGGAGCTATTTCAAAAATAATCTTTTAGACATGTTGACCTTTGACGAAACCTTAATTGAACCAAAACTCAGATGATAATATATGAATTTCTTTTCGTTTTTGAGTTTCGTATTGCGGAAATGTCCGATCTATTCATAGTAATTTTTGCATGCACGAGTGATTTGGCGCTTACTATAAATAGTGTTCAAGGCGTGTTTTTGGTCATTGCGAAGTTCGTTACAGGATTCCAAGGACATGCATTTCTTTTCCATCCCGCCTGAAGTATAATGAAATGCATTGTATGTAATCATTATATACATGTACAGTTATATTTTTTTGTCGAAGTAGGTGTCAATTAATATTGTGTTACATATTATGTCATTAAAATTTATGATTAGTGATATATTTATAAATGCGATCTTGTAACGGACGCACCTAACTTAAACTATTTGTTGTTGTTTTTCAAATTAGTCAAGAAAAGATTTATTTTAGGAGGATTTTACGAGGGAGAAAATAAACAGAATTGAATTTTGATGGCAAAATCAATTGTAAAAACAAATGGATCGAACGTAACATTTTCAGGGTCTCAACCCCACAAAGGAAACGATCATTCTTAAAAAGAACGCAGGGGTGGCCTCACTACAAATCATCGACTCGTATTGGATTGTAAACCCAATCAAACGAAGAATCCGATCTTTTTTAGTCAACAGATGCTCAAGCATTACCACGACACTTAAGACCATTACATGACCAAGTTTCATCGAATTTGACTGAACATCAATCACAAATGTTAAAACACCTATACACCGGTAAAAGGAAGCAGAACGGAATTGACAAAATGCTGAAGGGGGATGTTATTGAACCTAGTAATTCCCCTTGGGCAGCACCGAAGTTTCGTTAAAAGGGAGACGGGACGACAGATTCTGT
>NW_026931619.1:0-47662 GCF_032062105.1 Saccostrea cuccullata
AAATAAATTTTCTAGACCCCCCCCCCCCCCCCCCCCCGAACAGACTTGTATCACCCATTGTTTACACATGTATCGTAAATTAAATGTGTATCGATTTGTATATCATTTGTTTATTCAGAATCACAAATATATATTTAGATGAAAGAGTAATTATGTGGAAGTACATGCTCCACTGTCTTTTATTTTCATTACACAAAAATTCACAATTTAGGTCGGAATCGGTATTCAATCAGGGTCAAGGTCAAAGTGAAAGTAGACTTAGCAGAAAGTTATCAAAACTGTTCAGTGCTGTGTCTAGCAGTATAAAGAGGATAGGCATTTGTATTTTACACAGAAGGTAAGAGGTATGCCTTAGTACAGTATTTGTAAATTAGAATTTAATGTTTTTGGAACAGGATGATCAACACGTCACATACACGACATACATCATTGCGAATCAGTCGCTCGGTCAAGCTGGGTGCAGTTGTCTGGGAGTTAAACGATGTGTGTGAATATGCTCGTTAACTGATTTTTTTCTCATATTTTTAGCAATTGCATTACAAGTATTTGTTGAATGTACAATTATTGTCAGTTAAACATGCTTTTTACTTATTCTGCTGAATTAACTTGCCAATGTTAACATGGTGATTTCAAGTGGGAGCAAATTTATAATTTTTAATTAATTACAACTTATGGGCATAAAAGGAATATGGTAAAATTGTATGTGTGGAATGTCTGTGTGTCTGTCTGTCTTTAAATGTGAATGTTTGAGGTGTTTTTGAGCCTGATAATTATTGTGCCATTTATTGAATTGATTTCTTTTTAGGGTCATGGTCATTGGTACAGGAAAACCATGAGGTTCATGCAGGTGGTGTTTAAAACTATTGGCCAGCAAACACACACCCATTTGAAAACATCTTGAAATTTCACGGTCACCAGCAAAAAGTGGCAGTTGGCAAAATGTGTAAGTTAAACTTTTCTTAAAAAAAAAAAATTATTAAAGTGTGTGTGTGTGTGGGGGGTGGGGGGTACATATTAAATAGGTGATAAAATTGTGAAAGTATTCATGTATAGCTAATTTGTACGTGCACTGCTATATATTTTGCAGCTCATATAGATTTTTTTTCTTGTATAAGAATTTCAAAGTAATTAGATCTACATCTTTGTTTTGTAAATAACGCATTATTTAGATTACACGAATAGAAGAATTGAAATTTCTTAAATATTTGACTGTCAAAATTATGTGATTTGTCAGGAAATTCAAAATTTTGTCTCATTTTCCTACAAATTACAAAATGGTTACCATGGAAACAAAACAACTTTAGAAGATTATTTATTTAATCAGGTAAACCACATATTTTAATTTTTTATAGTTAAAATGATTAGATTAGCACTGATTTTGTCTTAAATGAAAAGTACGGGAAAAGTGATGATACACATGTATTGAGCTATCCATTATTATGATGTCATTATGACGTCATAGATGAGTAAATTTGCATTGGCATAAAAATTGCTTTGAAGCAAATGATTGTATATAGGAGTATAAAGGCTTATAAATTTTTTATTCATAGACCAAATTTCATGAATGATGCATCAATGGACAGGAAATAATCAGTACTTTCTTGCTTTACTACTTTCGGGGTATTTGTTAACTTAATTTTTTTGTCATTTCTGGAGAAACTATGAATTATAGGGTGAGAAATGGTCATATTTTGTGCGGAAATACATTAATTTTTTAAAATAAGAGAAATTGACCCATTTAAGTGCTTGATTATGATTTGACTAATTGTATTTAAAGTTATGAAGGAGAGTAAGAATGATGTAAATGTGTTAATAGGCTAACATTTGACTTAAAACTTGGGTGCAGTTTTGGCTAGATTGGAGCATTTTTTAAGGATATTACACATAGAACTGTATATGCTGTAAAATCTTAATTAATGGTTGAATTTTCATGAAACTTGGCATGTTACCTCTACTTATGCTCTAGATTGACAAACAGTGTGAAATATTGTAAAATCTAAAAAATGCTTTTTCATATTGGGAAGCCTATAAGTAAGTGAAAAATGTCATAGATCTTGACTTTATTTCAAAGTTGGTGTTTTCTATCATTTCTAATTGTTCAAACTTATGAAAAAAAGAATTCTTATTTTGTTGATACATATTTTCAAACAAATTAATTCATAAATAAATTTTCTAGACCCCCCCCCCCCCCCCCCGAACAGACTTGTATCACCCATTGTTTACACATGTATCGTAAATTAAATGTGTATCGATTTGTATATCATTTGTTTATTCAGAATCACAAATATATATTTAGATGAAAGAGTAATTATGTGGAAGTACATGCTCCACTGTCTTTTATTTTCATTACACAAAAATTCACAATTTAGGTCGGAATCGGTATTCAATCAGGGTCAAGGTCAAAGTGAAAGTAGACTTAGCAGAAAGTTATCAAAACTGTTCAGTGCTGTGTCTAGCAGTATAAAGAGGATAGGCATTTGTATTTTACACAGAAGGTAAGAGGTATGCCTTAGTACAGTATTTGTAAATTAGAATTTAATGTTTTTGGAACAGGATGATCAACACGTCACATACACGACATACATCATTGCGAATCAGTCGCTCGGTCAAGCTGGGTGCAGTTGTCTGGGAGTTAAACGATGTGTGTGAATATGCTCGTTAACTGATTTTTTTCTCATATTTTTAGCAATTGCATTACAAGTATTTGTTGAATGTACAATTATTGTCAGTTAAACATGCTTTTTACTTATTCTGCTGAATTAACTTGCCAATGTTAACATGGTGATTTCAAGTGGGAGCAAATTTATAATTTTTAATTAATTACAACTTATGGGCATAAAAGGAATATGGTAAAATTGTATGTGTGGAATGTCTGTGTGTCTGTCTGTCTTTAAATGTGAATGTTTGAGGTGTTTTTGAGCCTGATAATTATTGTGCCATTTATTGAATTGATTTCTTTTTAGGGTCATGGTCATTGGTACAGGAAAACCATGAGGTTCATGCAGGTGGTGTTTAAAACTATTGGCCAGCAAACACACACCCATTTGAAAACATCTTGAAATTTCACGGTCACCAGCAAAAAGTGGCAGTTGGCAAAATGTGTAAGTTAAACTTTTCTTAAAAAAAAAAAAATTATTAAAGTGTGTGTGTGTGTGGGGGGTGGGGGGTACATATTAAATAGGTGATAAAATTGTGAAAGTATTCATGTATAGCTAATTTGTACGTGCACTGCTATATATTTTGCAGCTCATATAGATTTTTTTTCTTGTATAAGAATTTCAAAGTAATTAGATCTACATCTTTGTTTTGTAAATAACGCATTATTTAGATTACACGAATAGAAGAATTGAAATTTCTTAAATATTTGACTGTCAAAATTATGTGATTTGTCAGGAAATTCAAAATTTTGTCTCATTTTCCTACAAATTACAAAATGGTTACCATGGAAACAAAACAACTTTAGAAGATTATTTATTTAATCAGGTAAACCACATATTTTAATTTTTTATAGTTAAAATGATTAGATTAGCACTGATTTTGTCTTAAATGAAAAGTACGGGAAAAGTGATGATACACATGTATTGAGCTATCCATTATTATGATGTCATTATGACGTCATAGATGAGTAAATTTGCATTGGCATAAAAATTGCTTTGAAGCAAATGATTGTATATAGGAGTATAAAGGCTTATAAATTTTTTATTCATAGACCAAATTTCATGAATGATGCATCAATGGACAGGAAATAATCAGTACTTTCTTGCTTTACTACTTTCGGGGTATTTGTTAACTTAATTTTTTTGTCATTTCTGGAGAAACTATGAATTATAGGGTGAGAAATGGTCATATTTTGTGCGGAAATACATTAATTTTTTAAAATAAGAGAAATTGACCCATTTAAGTGCTTGATTATGATTTGACTAATTGTATTTAAAGTTATGAAGGAGAGTAAGAATGATGTAAATGTGTTAATAGGCTAACATTTGACTTAAAACTTGGGTGCAGTTTTGGCTAGATTGGAGCATTTTTTAAGGATATTACACATAGAACTGTATATGCTGTAAAATCTTAATTAATGGTTGAATTTTCATGAAACTTGGCATGTTACCTCTACTTATGCTCTAGATTGACAAACAGTGTGAAATATTGTAAAATCTAAAAAATGCTTTTTCATATTGGGTACATCCCACTAAACAGGATATTATTTAATCTCGGAATAATTATTTATCTCGGAATTCAAGTAAATCATAATTTCAGGTGTAGTGCCTATATGTTACCTTAGTTTTTCTCGAAATATCAGTTTCCACTGTAGTAGATGTTGACTAAGTGGGTAAGTGTGTATATGGGTACGAAATATATCTAACTGAAATATGTTGACTAAGTGGGTAAGTGTGTATATGGGTACCAAATAAATTTAATGAAATATTGCAAAAGTTGTTGTTTTTAAATATTTTTTTTTCATGTTTCTGTTCTCTTTTAATTTCAAATTTTCATTTTTTTTTTTTTTGTTTTTAATTATTTTTTCTGCAATAGTTTGGTATTGTGTAGTGAATCTGATGTTATGCTTTAGGGGTTAGTCAGTTTCCCATGCACAGCATGGACTAACCCATTTGCGCATGCGTTACTCTGGGGGGTTAGTCAGATTTCCATGCATCGCATAGACTAACCCATCTGCGCATGCCTCAATATTTACTCGCTAATCTTTGCATTTTCCTTCGTATAAGCGGCAATATTAAGTAATCCTTCAAAACGATCCGTCTTTTAATTAAGCTACAATCCCACCGTAATCGCTTAAGTTACTCCCGAGTCCGAAATATCTGTTGAACATAGTCAACAACGCTGTCGAGCTGTCCATGAATGAAGACTTAGAAATACTATCGCAGCAAAGAACAATACATACCGATTCGTATTCTCGATGCACACTGCAAACATTTACCATTATTTTTGACAATCGTGACATTTAAATCCAAAGAAATGATAAGAAATAACGCGGCGATGTAAACACTACCAACTTCCAGCAACCTCCTAATGCAGACTACCACTGCTCCACGTCACGCTGTGAAAAATGACGTCACGGGTACATTGTTTTCCCGAACTTTTCCAATCGGCAATCCTCGGCTCCATGTGCGAGTTACGAGTCATCCGAGGAAGTCCGAGTGGAGAGCAAAATGGCGATTGAGCATTCTGCGTAATATAAGGTTTCCTGTCTTTGTTGTTCATCAGACGTACTCTAATTTTTTTGTAAAATGTTCTACTTTAACCAGGCAATTAAATATTACAAGGGGAAAGCGAAACTGGAAAGTCTTCAGTACAAAAATCGGTCTTTAAAATTAGAAGATCTATGATCCGCCCACTTGTTTCACCTCTAGTTAAGAGGTGCATATTTAGTGTGCAAATCTTGAGATTGTAAGCTTTGGTGACGTCACGCTCTAAATTGCAGTGACAGGGAAAATGATAGGCATACATCAAAAAAATGCACAGGCATATAACATCATTTTTGAGAGGATAGAATTTTAACTAACATGAAACTTGATAAAAATAAATAAATAAATAACATTAAAACGAAAAAAAAAAGAATTGCTCAAATTTGAAAATCGGGGGGTGGGGGGGGGGGAGGGGGAGGGGGGGGTAAGGTTTTTTTCACATTCTTCTGTTCGATCATACACATTTTGACTATTAAAAAAGAAAACAAAAAGGTTGTCAGGGTTTGTGTGTGTTGAAGGGGGGGGGGGGGGGTTCGATAGATATTTTTTGTATAGTAATATCTCAGTTGGAAAAAAAGGAAAGGAGGCATTCCCCCACAAACCCCTCAGGCCTGATGCAGTGTATATTTAAATGATTTAGACTAGTAATATCAAATCATAAAAAGGATACATTTTATTTATAAATAAGCTAATTTTGCAGGTCTGTTGCCTTACCTGCTTTCCTGATTTACATGTATTTTTCTTTAGAAGACTGACCCCCCTTCTCCGTAAGTGGATTTGATTCTGAAAGGGGGCTGGATTTTTTTTTCAATTAGGGTGTGTATAATTATAACGTTTACTTGCATGTCAGAACATCAGAAACTGAGAAAATTAAAAAAAATCGCAATTCAACTAAATGATTCTTTTCAGTTATTTATAATATTGTGTGTCGTTTAATATTTTTATGGGTAATAATTGCTTATAATGCAATATTCAGCAACTTTTCTATATATATTTAACCTGCTTAATGGATATTGTGTAAATTATATTATACCAGTATTCGATGTGTTGGAACCGCGATACGTGTACATTATAACTGTACCAGTAATTTTATCAGTGTGTAGCACGGAATTTATATCATTTTCGACTGAACTCATTTTATTTATCGGTCGAAATGATATTTTTAAAAATTGAAAAACGGCTCATGAAAACAAACGGGTTACATTTTCGATACCAGTCGGTGCATATTAGATTATAAAATAGGAAAAGGTGCGTCCAGTCCAGATTTAAAATGAAAAAAAAATTGAAAGGGGGATCCAGCCCCCATGTTGGACATGGTACTGATGAATTCTAGTTTCATTCCATCGAAATCTACAAAAAACGGGAAGTCACGGTCTTTGACATAATTTTCCAAGGCTGACCGAGCATTTCAATTATTTATGACATCCATTTTGGATACAAATTATACACATTCATGTACCAATTTTTTCGATATATAAAATTTATTACTTTAATATTTTTTTAAGTGCATGAACATTGTATATAACGCTGGAACATCAGAAAATGATGACATCGCCATATATGTAGCTATAATTTTACTGACAAAAGACGTCTAAAATATATTTTAATTATGAGATTTTAGTTATTTACAGATGAATTTTCTTATGCCACGTGTCAAAGATATCGTACGCGACGTCATGGTATTCCAACTCGGGTATACTATGACAGTGTTGTGTTTGTAAATGATTCTATGTATAGCTGTAGTGTGCATGCTTAATATACTTGTACTGTAACTCTGCACTGTATCTTATGCTATGCCTAATCCTGCATACTCTGATATGAGCGTTGGTAGCAAAATAATTAAGCATAGCTGCTTCCGACTCTCTCTCTCTCTCTCTCTCTCATATAATCTCCTTCATATTAATTCATATTAATATTGCACTGTGATTGTCTTTATATGTAGTGTATGCACCCTCTGATCCTTAAACACCCTCTGTAGTATGCTAGCTAGCTTTGTAACATAACTGCATGGTGTGCGCTTTTGTGCTTATGCGTATGGGTCACTAACCAGTCAATCGAAGCACTATGGATACTGGGGGTTCTAGCTAGTGCTACAAAATGTATAGACAAAAAACATATATTGACGCAATCGTCAAAAATCGGCCGCAAACCCACTGGTCCTTTCAATGAAGCAATTAGAAACTGGAATGCTTGATCTGTTATTAAAATATCTCACATTTATCCTGTGACATTGAAAATTTGCATGTGCCATTACAGTGTTTTCTTCCATACATAATACATGTACATTACTACATGTATAAACAAACTACTCATTGTCCTCTACGTCTCCGTGCACAGTTTGGTACAATCCACTCTGTCGGAAGTTTGATGTTTTTAAAGTAGTTTTTACGTTTAAAGATTAAAACTAAAGTTTAAAATTTTCTTAACCATAGAGATATATAGCTTTACTTTAATAAAAACGCAAAAAATATGTAGGGTTCTTTGTTCGCTCTCAGAGGATGTTAACCCCCCCAAACTCCGTTTAGATCCACCACTACATTTCTCCTCTTTTGTGCGAGATGTAAAAGGCTTGGCATACTGTAAAACGCACTTTATCCTTGTCTGTTGAAGCAAATTCTCGTAATATTCTGTCTGATAATAATTGGTGATTTAATCATTTGGAAATTTTCATTTGGAAATGTATATATACATACACGACATTTTCAATTATATTCAACAAATCCTGTTTAAATAGAGAAAGTGAAATTGTTTACTAGTACACTTGTAAACTGTATAACGCGGTCTTTGCTTTAGACTCTGCCTAACATGTGTGCTGTGTGGCAACTAGCTGCAGAACTGTAGCTCTCCGAATGACAGACAGGAGAGCTACAGTGCCACCCATTGAAAAAACTGTATATATTTATTGCGTACAAAAACGTGCGCTCGGTTCTGGGGTACCTGTAAAGTGCGAAATGAAATAGAAACGAAACGAAATCTGCCGAAACGAAACGAAATCTACCGAAACGAAACGAAATCTACCGAAACAAAACGAAACCTACCGAAACGAAACGAAACTAAACCTACTGAAACGAAACGAAACAAAACTTTCAGAATGTTTTTCAAATCATGGTATATATATGTACATATAGTTATAGATCATGTGTAACTGCATATGGTCTATTTTTACTTCATATGAAATTTATAAAGTTCAAACACCACAGGCAATTGTTTCGCTTTAATTAAGTTCATTCATAGGCGTTGGGAGGAAATTGAAAGTAGGGGAGGGGGGGGGGGGGCTTGACCAAACCAAAAAGGTAAACCCAAATTTTCAATGCCTGTACATGTATAATATATATCTTTGCAAAAAAAAATGGGGGAGGGGGGGGGGGCTCACCCTCCCCCGCATCCGACGTTTATGTCATATTTTTTAAATATAACACCAAATAATTTACCTTCTTAAAAATGACATCGTTCGCTTCGAGAGATTTTTTTCGTGTCAGTTAAATTGTTTCGGAATTGAATACTAAATACTCGGAAATCTCTGGTTTATCCTATGTTTTAAGATATTCGCAATACAACAGTACTGTGACTTTATTCCGACCCGTACATAAACGAGCCTTTACATGTAACACGCCAATTTTGATAGATATGTTGTATTTAGATAAACGAGGGCTGAAAATAAGAGTAAGACATAAAAAATAGAAAATACTGCACATATTGAAATTATACATGCAGTACGCTGTTGCATATTTGCAGCTGGCAAACGTGTAAATAAATCGTTAGAACGAGAAGGGAGCATAATTTATCGGTAATTAAATTTTATATTAACAAGACTACTGCATGAACTAAATAAATTTTATTTGAAGTAAAATAAAAAGTCCACATGCAGTTAGTTACACATATATAATTATATACTAGTACATACCTTGATTAAAAAAAATCATTTTGATAGTTTTGTTTCGTTTCGTTTCGGCAGGTTTCGTCTTGATTTCGTTTCGTTTCGTCTTGATTTTGTTTCGTTTCGGTAGGTTTCGTCTTGATTTCGTTTCGTTTCGTCTTGATTTTGTTTCGTTTCGGTAGGTTTCGTTTCGTTTCGGTAGATTTCGTTTCGTTTCAGTTCTTTTCGTTTCTATTTCGTTTCGCACTTTACAGGTACCCCTCAGTTCTGTATTAATTCTTCCAAATTCTTATCTCAATTGCAAAAAAGCTAGATTTCAAAAAAGTCCTTACACCTCTATCACGTACTCTCGTAGTTTACATCTGTACGAAGCGTGTTGAGCCGAATTATCTTGCAAACCAAAATTGCAGTATGAATAGGTGAAATTTTCGATGATTTCAATTTCAGGGCCAATTGTAAGGAATGTTTTGTTGTGGAACCAGTGAAAGAATATGTAAGGAACACATGGTTAGTAATATTTTGAGATGACAGTTTTTAAAACATGGAGAAATAAATCGAGAAACAGTGCACTTTTTTGTGCGCAATGAATATACAGTTTTTTCAATGGATGGCACTGTAGCTCTCCGGTCTGTCAAAAAAAAAAATGGGAGAGCTACAGTTCTGCAGCTATGTGGCAACGCACTTTGAAAATTGATGTGGAATTATTATACATTCCTGAATTCTGATACTTTACAATTCTGTTGTGTTGGGAAAGAACATGAGGAAGATGCATATACATGTACTTTCAACATTATGAAAAATATAAAGCAAATCGAACGCCTTTTTGTGCACAGGCACCTGAAGTATGGATCGATAATAACCCCCCCCTTTTTTTTTAATGAAAAAAAATGTAAGAGTGTATAAAACCTCGAAAATATAAAATTCCCCCGTCAAGCACATCTATATGTCGTTATATGCAAGCAGATTGTACTTTTTCTCACGTTTAAAGAATGGCCCTATTCGGTATAATAAAAATACACAAGGTAAGAGACAAAAGTTGTAAACAAACGGGGGTTCCCCACTTCGAGACAGATTTCTAAGGTAATAACAGTGTTACCTATACAGATTTTAAGGTAATAACAGTGTTACCTATCATAATTTTTTGTTCTCATTGCATTAAAAGAAATACGATAATAGTTCCATTGAATTTGAAATTAAAAAGAAGTGTTTAGATGGCCAATACCCGTTTTATTGTCTTGCATGGATTTTTAAAAAGTTTGACACTTCTATGAATGACACTTAACCCTCTTTACCATCCTGTGTTCTTAAAAACAAATACATACAAATATTTCTAAGCGGCACGACTTTGACTAAATGATACAACACCCGCCGATGTTTTACGGTGAGCACCTTTGAGGAATGTTTACCTGGGTAGAACTCACGTGACTATAAGTATTTTAAATAATTTATTCCACACTAGGGTTCAACATAGGTCATACAGATAGATAGCTCTCATTTGCTATTAAAAAAAAACATTGTATTTTTTGTACATTTTTAATATTCTAAGTACCAGCCTAATTGTGTAGAAATTTCCTACTTTCACACAAGTTTTATAAATGTATTATGCGTCTTTTATCATTTGCACAACGTTAGGTTCATGGTATACTAAAGCTTTGAAATGAATTACCATTCTCGAAAATCAAAAATGTTGGCTGACCCCTGCCACATTCTCTGGTTTTGATCTTTGTATATTCGTGAATTTCAAACATGTTGAATCGTACAGTTTAAATATCAATTTATGATTTGGGATGACAAATTTTGCTTAATTTGATTGTTTATTTTTTCACATTTTACCGGGGCCCATAAGTGCACTCGTTCTTTGTTGGCAAGACACGATAAGCGATTGAAACATTTGCATTTCCACACATACGATTTTAATCCTATAAAATACACAAAATGTTATAACTAACTATTAGACTCCAGCCTCGGTTGGTTTATTCCATAAATTGACTAGTCCAATAATAATAAACAATTTACGCAGTTCAACAAGTCATGGTTTCAAGGTGCATGGTGTATTAAATATCTCTGTTCTGGTGTACACACAGTAAAAAGACAGTAAACTAGGGCTAATTGTAACGGGGACCGTTACAGATGTTCCCCAAACGCTCCCCATGTCCCTTTTCGTGCCATCGCTTTTCCTGTAAGACCTTTTATAAATATACTAAGCATTTAAGGATTTCATTGAAAGATATAAACGTTACAATGATATCAACTATATATCGTTTAACGTTTTGCATGGGCGCACACGTACATGTACATGCATAAGCAAGATGATCATGGCATGCTAGTTAAGCGATTAAAACATCTTTCTATCCCGCGAATAATAGAAAAAATACAGATATAAAGTTACCACATTTCAAGTATATATCATTTTTTGAAATACCTATTCACATTTAAATTCGCTACTGATTTTACCTCGGGCTCAAAGTTGGTTTTATTCCAACGACAAGGCAGTGTTAAAGTCGACTAAGGATATCACGTCGATGGCTAACCAATCAAAATCAATTTTAGTTCCATGCATAGAAAAGGGATTTTCCTTTAATCTGTTCAGATTTTTTTTATATATCTCCTCTCTGGTCATTTTGACAACTCTGGTACCTGTGCCTAGTAAATTTTATATACTATATGTAAATAAATACAGTATATACATGTAAAGGTTTTTGACCGGAACTTTTTATTTTTTCCAATGCATAGGAGGCTACTTTCTGGGGTTTACAAAGATATTTTTAAAGAAATTCGTATCAGCTAATGTGACCGATATTCTTTAAGACCTTCTTATTAATATATTTTTCATGAATGCAAATACCTGATATTATTTTTTCTTACGAAGGAGCGTACATGTATATTGATTTTGTATTTCTGGGGATTGCGTAATTCTAAAAAAAATCAATTTAATTTCAAAGGTTAAATAAACAAAGGATGCTTGGTATTAAAATATTGTTTCAAATCAGTAGAATTGAATGCTATTAACGACATCCGAATAAATACATGTAAACATAGAAGGCTTATATACCAACTTTGTTCATCTGTACTTTAATTTCAAACACAGCAGGATTTGTAATTAATTAAATTAATAATTTCTATATACTTTGGAAACTCACATCAAATATTTTAATACTCTTTCCTCGAGCTCTTTTCTGCAGTTTCCTTGAGATGTTATGTGAGTCCGAGGTGTAGTAATTTGAGCTTTACAGCGATTCTCTACTTTGTGTGTGTGTGTGTGGGGGGGGGGGGGGGTCTTTCTACCCTTGGGTTAAGGTCAAAGGTTAAGGTCGATTTCAAGTTCATAGGTCAGGGTCATTTTGGTAAATAGCTAATATCAACATTTTATTCAGGTTACTAGTGACCTTGACCTAAGTATCAAGGTCAAGGGTAAAAAGATCTGCTTCAGTATGTTACATGTCTTTACATTTAGAAGTTATTTATTCTGCATGAACATCAAAAGACTTAAGTATACTGTCGTTTAACGCATTGTGTGTGCGCGCATGTGCATGACGTCCTTGCATTTACTTTTGATGGTAGAATAATGCAGGCATTCATTATATCTATTCATATATTCGAAATTTCACCCTGTATTATTGAGAACTAAGAAAGTTTTAGGCATTTAAACTTTTAGCCAATCAGATTGCAGCACACGTGCATGTGCGTGCGTTCATGATTATTCTTATACATCATGCTGTAGATCTTTATAATGTATGACTATGTTCAAAATTTCAAAGGATTTTGTCAGAAAACAAAAAAAGATATAAAGACTTTAGTTTCAGCCAATCGGAACGAAGCGCACATGCATGCGCGTGAGATCTTGCTATTTTGACCATGTCATCATGTCTATACTACTATTATATCCTTATATTACGAGTTTCAAGGCATTTCATCAAAAATTTAAAAGGTTACGGCTATATCTATCATATTGGTCATTTCACGCGTTACAGTCCATAGGAATGAAAAATTCTTGAGAGAATCATCCCTATATACCCAGACTTTTCAGTTGGAGACCAGGGAGGGGGTGACCACCATTTTTCTAAACATGTTCAACAAAAGACTAGTTGCCCCCATCCCCTCTCACTTTTTGTTGCAGTGTAGTCATATAAGGGTCATGTACTTTGGCGTATGGGTAAAATTTGGTACTTAAAGAAGTTGAATCCCACCTTTTACCCAATAGAGTTTTCGAGTTTCAAGTTTTTTTTTTTGGTTTGTCTATTTTTGTTTTCTCCGGCCTCCCCCTTTTCAAAAACAGTGCTACATCTTTAAATTCTAGGTGTATTCGCTGTAAAATTGAAAATATCAAGACGATATCGCACGTTTCTTTTTCTTTTTGCCTAAGGAATATTTTTTTTAGTTATTCTGGTGTCAAATACTGCGCTTACTAAAGATATTTCTTATTGAAAAGTGATTTTCTTTACAAAATATTAATTCATATTTTCATTTTAAAAGATCGGGAGAAGTTTCTGGTATGACCCGGTCTAGCCTGGTTCCGCACCCTGGCCTTTGCAATTCATTAATTCAAAATACACTAGTTTCGTCCCCAGAATCACGCGACTGCGCGTGAGCAGTTAATATCGTAAAATAAAATTCAGTTCAGTTGAAGGTCCGAAAAAAAACTCAATGCATATACTAAATAGAGAATATTACATGCTAAAATCCATATCATATGTCATATCAGCCCGAGTGGCCCCATATCAGCCCAAGGGCCGAAGGCCCGAGGGCTGATATGGGGCCCGAGGGCTGATGTGACATATGATATGGATTTTAGTATGTAGTATTCTATTTATCATATATTTAAAATACTTAATATGCGAGTTCACATATGGTCGTTGAAGAGTGATTGTGCTTGTTACTTTTGTTAGTGACATTTTTCTTTAGAATCTTATAGAGCCAATTTTAGGTACTTAGTAACTGGAAATAAATTAAGACCACAAAAGTCATTTAAGAATTATTTTATATAAATATTGATATAAAATCAAGTAAATTAACTTTAAAACTTAATACAAACGTTACTTCCGGTTTGATATGGATTTTCGGCCCGCCGGTCCGATACGTGATATGGCTTTTCGGACCGGTCCGTGATATGGGGTATTGTGACGTCACCCATATCACATCGTGCTGAATCGGTGTTTTTACTACTAAGTATATGATAATAATTATTAAAATAGTTTGACATTATTTATCAATAAAAATTGAGTTCAATCATTCTACAAAAAACTTGAATAGAGTTATATTTTTCATCTCGGAGCTCCTCGGGTGGCTCGTCGAGGATTTGGCTGTTCTTTTCTTTTGTTTCTGCTTAAAAGCAATTCTTCTTGGTTTATGCATAATGAATCCGTTACTTTGTTCTCACTGTTTACAATTTACATCCCATGTTTCATCTATTCTTAAAGCGATTTTCGCCGTATTAAAAAGGTTATTTCAAAGAATTTTTATGGCCATTTTAGGATTTTTTTTTTTTTTTGCTCAACTCTTCAATGTACTTTTTAAGCAAGAATTTTTATAGAAACTTTCTCATATATCAAATCTAAATCAAATTACAAATTTCAATTTTCAATAATTTTTTAAAACGCCGAATTCCAAAGAAATAAAGTTTATTTTACTTTTCTTATGCAGACTATCAAAATGGCCGTAGGAACCGGGGGGTGGGGTAGGGGTCCCTATAATTTTGCCGCTATTTAAAACACTGTAGAAAACATAGCTTATATGAATGTTTGTGTTTTCCTATAATGTTTAATACATGTATTTTTTCATTTCATTTTATATTAAAAATCCAGATATAAACCCGGCTTACTTGATCCACGGATCAACGACTGAGCTGTACTTATCTGAGCCATAGATACGCAACCGACCATTAGTGTTATGGTTCGAACACATGTACTTGTGGACAGGACCCCCCCCCCCCCCCCGATATTCAACCCCGGGGCTTTTTGGACATTTTTTTTTCTTCAAAAATTATATTTATTACACTTATTCATCATGTGTACAATATAAAAAAAATCCTCGAAACCCCTAAACAACTATACATTATAAGGGTATTTATTTGTGGAGCGATTGTTTTGGGGTTTTGAGGATTTTTTCATATTTTCACGATTAATAAAAGTAATAAATATAATTTTTGAATAATATGTCCAATAAGCCCCGGGCTGAATATCGGAAGGAGGGGGGATGGTCCTGTCCATAAGTACCTGTGGGTTCGAATCCACCTATTGACACAATTTAATATTTTCAATCTTTTACCCCGTATAAACAGTCAGTTAATTTGCTTATTAAGCAGTTTTTGCATTCTATTTCTATTTTATAAAAGTCATTGAAATGCAGACAATAATTCTCTTAAATTAAACACAGTCAAGTGGAACCATATACCTCAATGTGAACACACTTTGTTTGAGGACACGTATCATTAACTTAGTGTTAAGCGTACTGGATACAGGTGTCAAGGGCAAAAAAAAATATGCCAAGTGCCCCCCACCCCCTCCCCCCTTCCGGACGCCCATGATTTAAAACAGGGTAAATAACTCTGTATTCAGTATTACGTTTTTGGCGTAGCACTAGCTAGAACCCCCAGTTTTTCTGTGCTGAAAGTGACTGGTTAATGACCCATGCAGTGATGCACAAAACCGTTCACCATGCAGTTGTATTACAAGCTAGCTAGCACACAGCAGAGGGTGATTAAGGATCAAAGGGTGCATATGCTACTATAGCAAGCAAGCGTGCAAAGTGTTAGGATAAAAAGATATGTGACTACATTAAAGATATGTGACTACATTAAAGATATGTGACTACATTATATAGCAGTGAAACATTCATGCATTAGACACACAGAACAACAGCTACAAACTACAATAAATGATTCTTTCTATATCTACTAGTATTTACATTACATCAAGATGCTGGTTTCGAGATACATTACTAAACACACATCGAGGAGAAATTTGAAGATTTGCGCGGACACTGTATGGGGACGACCATGTGATTCTGAAGGGGGTGGGGTAACAAATTTTTCCGAGTCATATTACATATAATTCTTTTACAGATTATCGATTTCTAATAAGATTAGGACATATTATTTATTTCCTTCTTCAACGAAAGAGTCTGACAAGCAAAAAAAAAAAAAAATATATATATATATATATATATTAAAAAATAATAAATAAATGAATAAATGAAAATAACAAAATTAAAGTCGAAAAAAAAAACCGTGGGGGAGATAATCAAGGAAAGATTATTTTTTTTTATTGTCAATCTAGGACAGATTATTTATTTTAGACAGTGCCTCCTTTACTTTTTTCCAGATACCTTAACTATATCTTTTTACTCTATGTCTATAGAAAATGTCCATGAAACCTTACCCCCCCCCCCCCCCCCCCGTAACACACACAAAGCCTGACAACCTTTTTGTTTTCTTTTTTAATAGTAAAAATATGGGCATGTGTATGAACAGAAGAATGTGAAAAAACCTGACCCCCCCCCCCAACTTCCCAAGATATTCAAATTTGGGCAATTCTTTTTTTTTTCCTCGTTTTAATGTTATTTATTTATTTATTTTTATCAAGTTTCATGTTAGTTAAAATTCTATCCTCTCAAAAACGATGTTATATGCCAGTGCATTTTTTTTTATGTAGATCTATGCCTATCATTTTCCCTGTCACTGCAATTTAGAGCGTGACGTCACCAAAGCTTACAATCTCAAGATTTGCACACTAAATATGCACCTCTTAACTAGAGGTGAAACAAGTGGGCGGATCATAGATCTTCTAATTTTAAAGACCCATTTTTGTACTGAAGACTTTCCAGTTTCGCTTTCCCCTTGTAATATTTAATTGCCTGGTTAAAGTAGAACATTTTACAAAAATATTAGAGTACGTCTGATGAACAACAAAGACAGGAAACCTTATATTACGCAGAATGCTCAATCGCCATTTTGCTCTCCACTCGGACTTCCTCGGATGACTCGTAACTCGCACATGGAGCCGAGGATTGCCGATTGGAAAAGTTCGGGAAAACAATGTACCCCGTGACGTCATTTTTCACAGCGTGACGTGGAGCAGTGGTAGTCTGCATTAGGAAGTTGCTGGAAGTTGGTAGTGTTTACATCGCCGCGTTATTTCTGATCATTTCTTTGGATTTAAATGTCACGATTGTCAAAAATAATGGTAAATGTTTGCAGTGTGCATCGAGAATACGAATCGGTATGTATTGTTCTTTGCTGCGATAGTATTTCTAAGTCTTCATTCATGGACAGCTCGACAGCGTTGTTGACTATGTTCAACAGATATTTCGGACTCGGGAGTAACTTAAGCGATTACGGTGGGATTGTAGCTTAATTAAAAGACGGATCGTTTTGAAGGATTACTTAATATTGCCGCTTATACGAAGGAAAATGCAGAGATTAGCGAGTAAATATTGAGGCATAAGCGCAGATGGGTTAGTCTATGCGATGCATGGAAATCTGACTAACCCCCCAGAGTAACGCATGCGCAAATGGGTTAGTACATGCTGTGCATGGGAAACTGACTAACCCCTAAAGCATAACATCAGATTCACTACACAATACCAAACTATTGCAGAAAAAATAATTAAAAAAAAAAAAATGAAAATTTGAAATTAAAAGAGAACAGAAACATAAAAAAAAATATTTAAAAACAACAACTTTTGCAATATTTCATTAAATTTATTTGGTACCCATATACACACTTACCCACTTAGTCAACATATTTCAGTTAGATATATTTCGTACCCATATACACACTTACCCACTTAGTCAACATCTACTACAGTGGAAACTGATATTTCGAGAAAAACTAAGGTAACATATAGGCACTACACCTGAAATTATGATTTACTTGAATTCCGAGATAAATAATTATTCCGAGATTAAATAATATCCTGTTACTAATTATTTTTAGAATCGGTAGGAGAAGAAAGTAGTGCAGAAAAAATTACAAGTTCCTTAACTTGCAGACTTGCATAAAAAAAATTGTGCAGATGTACTAAACTGAGCCTCACACTTGTTGATAAGGAGTATCTTTCCTACCAAAAAAGTTTGGCAAATGTAATTCATCAAGAAGATCAGCCGAATTATTTTGTGTATTATAACGCCAGTTAGAACTCTGAGTTTCCCCTACTTTCACTTTCATTTTTAGAGGTTGCCGCAGACAGACGCATTTTGCCGGAAAACGAATCTGACATGCCACCTCGAGATTTTGACCAAGGAAAGACAAGTTGATGTGCTTTGATTTGAGGGGTCACTCACTGCTGAACGAAAATTAGGGACATCGCTATGAGAAGAAACGTTAACATTGTCGCCTATGGGAAAACAATTAGTGGACTGTACCCATATTGGGAAGCCTATAAGTAAGTGAAAAATGTCATAGATCTTGACTTTATTTCAAAGTTGGTGTTTTCTATCATTTCTAATTGTTCAAACTTATGAAAAAAAGAATTCTTATTTTGTTGATACATATTTTCAAACAAATTAATTCATAAATAAATTTTCTAGACCCCCCCTCCCCCCCCCCCCGAACAGACTTGTATCACCCATTGTTTACACATGTATCGTAAATTAAATGTGTATCGATTTGTATATCATTTGTTTATTCAGAATCACAAATATATATTTAGATGAAAGAGTAATTATGTGGAAGTACATGCTCCACTGTCTTTTATTTTCATTACACAAAAATTCACAATTTAGGTCGGAATCGGTATTCAATCAGGGTCAAGGTCAAAGTGAAAGTAGACTTAGCAGAAAGTTATCAAAACTGTTCAGTGCTGTGTCTAGCAGTATAAAGAGGATAGGCATTTGTATTTTACACAGAAGGTAAGAGGTATGCCTTAGTACAGTATTTGTAAATTAGAATTTAATGTTTTTGGAACAGGATGATCAACACGTCACATACACGACATACATCATTGCGAATCAGTCGCTCGGTCAAGCTGGGTGCAGTTGTCTGGGAGTTAAACGATGTGTGTGAATATGCTCGTTAACTGATTTTTTTCTCATATTTTTAGCAATTGCATTACAAGTATTTGTTGAATGTACAATTATTGTCAGTTAAACATGCTTTTTACTTATTCTGCTGAATTAACTTGCCAATGTTAACATGGTGATTTCAAGTGGGAGCAAATTTATAATTTTTAATTAATTACAACTTATGGGCATAAAAGGAATATGGTAAAATTGTATGTGTGGAATGTCTGTGTGTCTGTCTGTCTTTAAATGTGAATGTTTGAGGTGTTTTTGAGCCTGATAATTATTGTGCCATTTATTGAATTGATTTCTTTTTAGGGTCATGGTCATTGGTACAGGAAAACCATGAGGTTCATGCAGGTGGTGTTTAAAACTATTGGCCAGCAAACACACACCCATTTGAAAACATCTTGAAATTTCACGGTCACCAGCAAAAAGTGGCAGTTGGCAAAATGTGTAAGTTAAACTTTTCTTAAAAAAAAAAAAAATTATTAAAGTGTGTGTGTGTGTGGGGGGTGGGGGGTACATATTAAATAGGTGATAAAATTGTGAAAGTATTCATGTATAGCTAATTTGTACGTGCACTGCTATATATTTTGCAGCTCATATAGATTTTTTTTCTTGTATAAGAATTTCAAAGTAATTAGATCTACATCTTTGTTTTGTAAATAACGCATTATTTAGATTACACGAATAGAAGAATTGAAATTTCTTAAATATTTGACTGTCAAAATTATGTGATTTGTCAGGAAATTCAAAATTTTGTCTCATTTTCCTACAAATTACAAAATGGTTACCATGGAAACAAAACAACTTTAGAAGATTATTTATTTAATCAGGTAAACCACATATTTTAATTTTTTATAGTTAAAATGATTAGATTAGCACTGATTTTGTCTTAAATGAAAAGTACGGGAAAAGTGATGATACACATGTATTGAGCTATCCATTATTATGATGTCATTATGACGTCATAGATGAGTAAATTTGCATTGGCATAAAAATTGCTTTGAAGCAAATGATTGTATATAGGAGTATAAAGGCTTATAAATTTTTTATTCATAGACCAAATTTCATGAATGATGCATCAATGGACAGGAAATAATCAGTACTTTCTTGCTTTACTACTTTCGGGGTATTTGTTAACTTAATTTTTTTGTCATTTCTGGAGAAACTATGAATTATAGGGTGAGAAATGGTCATATTTTGTGCGGAAATACATTAATTTTTTAAAATAAGAGAAATTGACCCATTTAAGTGCTTGATTATGATTTGACTAATTGTATTTAAAGTTATGAAGGAGAGTAAGAATGATGTAAATGTGTTAATAGGCTAACATTTGACTTAAAACTTGGGTGCAGTTTTGGCTAGATTGGAGCATTTTTTAAGGATATTACACATAGAACTGTATATGCTGTAAAATCTTAATTAATGGTTGAATTTTCATGAAACTTGGCATGTTACCTCTACTTATGCTCTAGATTGACAAACAGTGTGAAATATTGTAAAATCTAAAAAATGCTTTTTCATATTGGGTACATCCCACTAATTATTTTTAGAATCGGTAGGAGAAGAAAGTAGTGCAGAAAAAATTACAAGTTCCTTAACTTGCAGACTTGCATAAAAAAAATTGTGCAGATGTACTAAACTGAGCCTCACACTTGTTGATAAGGAGTATCTTTCCTACCAAAAAAGTTTGGCAAATGTAATTCATCAAGAAGATCAGCCGAATTATTTTGTGTATTATAACGCCAGTTAGAACTCTGAGTTTCCCCTACTTTCACTTTCATTTTTAGAGGTTGCCGCAGACAGACGCATTTTGCCGGAAAACGAATCTGACATGCCACCTCGAGATTTTGACCAAGGAAAGACAAGTTGATGTGCTTTGATTTGAGGGGTCACTCACTGCTGAACGAAAATTAGGGACATCGCTATGAGAAGAAACGTTAACATTGTCGCCTATGGGAAAACAATTAGTGGACTGTACCCATATTGGGAAGCCTATAAGTAAGTGAAAAATGTCATAGATCTTGACTTTATTTCAAAGTTGGTGTTTTCTATCATTTCTAATTGTTCAAACTTATGAAAAAAAGAATTCTTATTTTGTTGATACATATTTTCAAACAAATTAATTCATAAATAAATTTTCTACCCCCCCCCCCCCCCCCCCCCCCCCGAACAGACTTGTATCACCCATTGTTTACACATGTATCGTAAATTAAATGTGTATCGATTTGTATATCATTTGTTTATTCAGAATCACAAATATATATTTAGATGAAAGAGTAATTATGTGGAAGTACATGCTCCACTGTCTTTTATTTTCATTACACAAAAATTCACAATTTAGGTCGGAATCGGTATTCAATCAGGGTCAAGGTCAAAGTGAAAGTAGACTTAGCAGAAAGTTATCAAAACTGTTCAGTGCTGTGTCTAGCAGTATAAAGAGGATAGGCATTTGTATTTTACACAGAAGGTAAGAGGTATGCCTTAGTACAGTATTTGTAAATTAGAATTTAATGTTTTTGGAACAGGATGATCAACACGTCACATACACGACATACATCATTGCGAATCAGTCGCTCGGTCAAGCTGGGTGCAGTTGTCTGGGAGTTAAACGATGTGTGTGAATATGCTCGTTAACTGATTTTTTTCTCATATTTTTAGCAATTGCATTACAAGTATTTGTTGAATGTACAATTATTGTCAGTTAAACATGCTTTTTACTTATTCTGCTGAATTAACTTGCCAATGTTAACATGGTGATTTCAAGTGGGAGCAAATTTATAATTTTTAATTAATTACAACTTATGGGCATAAAAGGAATATGGTAAAATTGTATGTGTGGAATGTCTGTGTGTCTGTCTGTCTTTAAATGTGAATGTTTGAGGTGTTTTTGAGCCTGATAATTATTGTGCCATTTATTGAATTGATTTCTTTTTAGGGTCATGGTCATTGGTACAGGAAAACCATGAGGTTCATGCAGGTGGTGTTTAAAACTATTGGCCAGCAAACACACACCCATTTGAAAACATCTTGAAATTTCACGGTCACCAGCAAAAAGTGGCAGTTGGCAAAATGTGTAAGTTAAACTTTTCTTAAAAAAAAAAAAATTATTAAAGTGTGTGTGTGTGTGGGGGGTGGGGGGTACATATTAAATAGGTGATAAAATTGTGAAAGTATTCATGTATAGCTAATTTGTACGTGCACTGCTATATATTTTGCAGCTCATATAGATTTTTTTTCTTGTATAAGAATTTCAAAGTAATTAGATCTACATCTTTGTTTTGTAAATAACGCATTATTTAGATTACACGAATAGAAGAATTGAAATTTCTTAAATATTTGACTGTCAAAATTATGTGATTTGTCAGGAAATTCAAAATTTTGTCTCATTTTCCTACAAATTACAAAATGGTTACCATGGAAACAAAACAACTTTAGAAGATTATTTATTTAATCAGGTAAACCACATATTTTAATTTTTTATAGTTAAAATGATTAGATTAGCACTGATTTTGTCTTAAATGAAAAGTACGGGAAAAGTGATGATACACATGTATTGAGCTATCCATTATTATGATGTCATTATGACGTCATAGATGAGTAAATTTGCATTGGCATAAAAATTGCTTTGAAGCAAATGATTGTATATAGGAGTATAAAGGCTTATAAATTTTTTATTCATAGACCAAATTTCATGAATGATGCATCAATGGACAGGAAATAATCAGTACTTTCTTGCTTTACTACTTTCGGGGTATTTGTTAACTTAATTTTTTTGTCATTTCTGGAGAAACTATGAATTATAGGGTGAGAAATGGTCATATTTTGTGCGGAAATACATTAATTTTTTAAAATAAGAGAAATTGACCCATTTAAGTGCTTGATTATGATTTGACTAATTGTATTTAAAGTTATGAAGGAGAGTAAGAATGATGTAAATGTGTTAATAGGCTAACATTTGACTTAAAACTTGGGTGCAGTTTTGGCTAGATTGGAGCATTTTTTAAGGATATTACACATAGAACTGTATATGCTGTAAAATCTTAATTAATGGTTGAATTTTCATGAAACTTGGCATGTTACCTCTACTTATGCTCTAGATTGACAAACAGTGTGAAATATTGTAAAATCTAAAAAATGCTTTTTCATATTGGGTACATCCCACTAATTATTTTTAGAATCGGTAGGAGAAGAAAGTAGTGCAGAAAAAATTACAAGTTCCTTAACTTGCAGACTTGCATAAAAAAAATTGTGCAGATGTACTAAACTGAGCCTCACACTTGTTGATAAGGAGTATCTTTCCTACCAAAAAAGTTTGGCAAATGTAATTCATCAAGAAGATCAGCCGAATTATTTTGTGTATTATAACGCCAGTTAGAACTCTGAGTTTCCCCTACTTTCACTTTCATTTTTAGAGGTTGCCGCAGACAGACGCATTTTGCCGGAAAACGAATCTGACATGCCACCTCGAGATTTTGACCAAGGAAAGACAAGTTGATGTGCTTTGATTTGAGGGGTCACTCACTGCTGAACGAAAATTAGGGACATCGCTATGAGAAGAAACGTTAACATTGTCGCCTATGGGAAAACAATTAGTGGACTGTACCCATATTGGGAAGCCTATAAGTAAGTGAAAAATGTCATAGATCTTGACTTTATTTCAAAGTTGGTGTTTTCTATCATTTCTAATTGTTCAAACTTATGAAAAAAAGAATTCTTATTTTGTTGATACATATTTTCAAACAAATTAATTCATAAATAAATTTTCTAGACCCCCCCCCCCCCCCCGAACAGACTTGTATCACCCATTGTTTACACATGTATCGTAAATTAAATGTGTATCGATTTGTATATCATTTGTTTATTCAGAATCACAAATATATATTTAGATGAAAGAGTAATTATGTGGAAGTACATGCTCCACTGTCTTTTATTTTCATTACACAAAAATTCACAATTTAGGTCGGAATCGGTATTCAATCAGGGTCAAGGTCAAAGTGAAAGTAGACTTAGCAGAAAGTTATCAAAACTGTTCAGTGCTGTGTCTAGCAGTATAAAGAGGATAGGCATTTGTATTTTACACAGAAGGTAAGAGGTATGCCTTAGTACAGTATTTGTAAATTAGAATTTAATGTTTTTGGAACAGGATGATCGAAACGTCACATATACACGACATACATCATTGCAAATCAGTCGCTCGGTCAAGCTGGGTGCAGTTGTCTGGGAGTTAAACGATGTGTGTGAATATGCTCGTTAACTGATTTTTTTCTCATATTTTTAGCAATTGCATTACAAGTATTTGTTGAATGTACAATTATTGTCAGTTAAACATGCTTTTTACTTATTCTGCTGAATTAACTTGCCAATGTTAACATGGTGATTTCAAGTGGGAGCAAATTTATAATTTTTAATTAATTACAACTTATGGGCATAAAAGGAATATGGTAAAATTGTATGTGTGGAATGTCTGTGTGTCTGTCTGTCTTTAAATGTGAATGTTTGAGGTGTTTTTGAGCCTGATAATTATTGTGCCATTTATTGAATTGATTTCTTTTTAGGGTCATGGTCATTGGTACAGGAAAACCATGAGGTTCATGCAGGTGGTGTTTAAAACTATTGGCCAGCAAACACACACCCATTTGAAAACATCTTGAAATTTCACGGTCACCAGCAAAAAGTGGCAGTTGGCAAAATGTGTAAGTTAAACTTTTCTTAAAAAAAAAAAAATTATTAAAGTGTGTGTGTGTGTGGGGGGTGGGGGGTACATATTAAATAGGTGATAAAATTGTGAAAGTATTCATGTATAGCTAATTTGTACGTGCACTGCTATATATTTTGCAGCTCATATAGATTTTTTTTCTTGTATAAGAATTTCAAAGTAATTAGATCTACATCTTTGTTTTGTAAATAACGCATTATTTAGATTACACGAATAGAAGAATTGAAATTTCTTAAATATTTGACTGTCAAAATTATGTGATTTGTCAGGAAATTCAAAATTTTGTCTCATTTTCCTACAAATTACAAAATGGTTACCATGGAAACAAAACAACTTTAGAAGATTATTTATTTAATCAGGTAAACCACATATTTTAATTTTTTATAGTTAAAATGATTAGATTAGCACTGATTTTGTCTTAAATGAAAAGTACGGGAAAAGTGATGATACACATGTATTGAGCTATCCATTATTATGATGTCATTATGACGTCATAGATGAGTAAATTTGCATTGGCATAAAAATTGCTTTGAAGCAAATGATTGTATATAGGAGTATAAAGGCTTATAAATTTTTTATTCATAGACCAAATTTCATGAATGATGCATCAATGGACAGGAAATAATCAGTACTTTCTTGCTTTACTACTTTCGGGGTATTTGTTAACTTAATTTTTTTGTCATTTCTGGAGAAACTATGAATTATAGGGTGAGAAATGGTCATATTTTGTGCGGAAATACATTAATTTTTTAAAATAAGAGAAATTGACCCATTTAAGTGCTTGATTATGATTTGACTAATTGTATTTAAAGTTATGAAGGAGAGTAAGAATGATGTAAATGTGTTAATAGGCTAACATTTGACTTAAAACTTGGGTGCAGTTTTGGCTAGATTGGAGCATTTTTTAAGGATATTACACATAGAACTGTATATGCTGTAAAATCTTAATTAATGGTTGAATTTTCATGAAACTTGGCATGTTACCTCTACTTATGCTCTAGATTGACAAACAGTGTGAAATATTGTAAAATCTAAAAAATGCTTTTTCATATTGGGTACATCCCACTAATTATTTTTAGAATCGGTAGGAGAAGAAAGTAGTGCAGAAAAAATTACAAGTTCCTTAACTTGCAGACTTGCATAAAAAAAATTGTGCAGATGTACTAAACTGAGCCTCACACTTGTTGATAAGGAGTATCTTCCTACCAAAAAAGTTTGGCAAATGTAATTCATCAAGAAGATCAGCCGAATTATTTTGTGTATTATAACGCCAGTTAGAACTCTGAGTTTCCCCTACTTTCACTTTCATTTTTAGAGGTTGCCGCAGACAGACGCATTTTGCCGGAAAACGAATCTGACATGCCACCTCGAGATTTTGACCAAGGAAAGACAAGTTGATGTGCTTTGATTTGAGGGGTCACTCACTGCTGAACGAAAATTAGGGACATCGCTATGAGAAGAAACGTTAACATTGTCGCCTATGGGAAAACAATTAGTGGACTGTACCCATATTGGGAAGCCTATAAGTAAGTGAAAAATGTCATAGATCTTGACTTTATTTCAAAGTTGGTGTTTTCTATCATTTCTAATTGTTCAAACTTATGAAAAAAAGAATTCTTATTTTGTTGATACATATTTTCAAACAAATTAATTCATAAATAAATTTTCTAGACCCCCCCCCCCCCCCCCCCCCCCCCCCCGAACAGACTTGTATCACCCATTGTTTACACATGTATCGTAAATTAAATGTGTATCGATTTGTATATCATTTGTTTATTCAGAATCACAAATATATATTTAGATGAAAGAGTAATTATGTGGAAGTACATGCTCCACTGTCTTTTATTTTCATTACACAAAAATTCACAATTTAGGTCGGAATCGGTATTCAATCAGGGTCAAGGTCAAAGTGAAAGTAGACTTAGCAGAAAGTTATCAAAACTGTTCAGTGCTGTGTCTAGCAGTATAAAGAGGATAGGCATTTGTATTTTACACAGAAGGTAAGAGGTATGCCTTAGTACAGTATTTGTAAATTAGAATTTAATGTTTTTGGAACAGGATGATCAACACGTCACATACACGACATACATCATTGCGAATCAGTCGCTCGGTCAAGCTGGGTGCAGTTGTCTGGGAGTTAAACGATGTGTGTGAATATGCTCGTTAACTGATTTTTTTCTCATATTTTTAGCAATTGCATTACAAGTATTTGTTGAATGTACAATTATTGTCAGTTAAACATGCTTTTTACTTATTCTGCTGAATTAACTTGCCAATGTTAACATGGTGATTTCAAGTGGGAGCAAATTTATAATTTTTAATTAATTACAACTTATGGGCATAAAAGGAATATGGTAAAATTGTATGTGTGGAATGTCTGTGTGTCTGTCTGTCTTTAAATGTGAATGTTTGAGGTGTTTTTGAGCCTGATAATTATTGTGCCATTTATTGAATTGATTTCTTTTTAGGGTCATGGTCATTGGTACAGGAAAACCATGAGGTTCATGCAGGTGGTGTTTAAAACTATTGGCCAGCAAACACACACCCATTTGAAAACATCTTGAAATTTCACGGTCACCAGCAAAAAGTGGCAGTTGGCAAAATGTGTAAGTTAAACTTTTCTAAAAAAAAAAAAAATTATTAACGTGTGTGTGTGTGTGGGGGGTGGGGGGTACATATTAAATAGGTGATAAAATTGTGAAAGTATTCATGTATAGCTAATTTGTACGTGCACTGCTATATATTTTGCAGCTCATATAGATTTTTTTTCTTGTATAAGAATTTCAAAGTAATTAGATCTACATCTTTGTTTTGTAAATAACGCATTATTTAGATTACACGAATAGAAGAATTGAAATTTCTTAAATATTTGACTGTCAAAATTATGTGATTTGTCAGGAAATTCAAAATTTTGTCTCATTTTCCTACAAATTACAAAATGGTTACCATGGAAACAAAACAACTTTAGAAGATTATTTATTTAATCAGGTAAACCACATATTTTAATTTTTTATAGTTAAAATGATTAGATTAGCACTGATTTTGTCTTAAATGAAAAGTACGGGAAAAGTGATGATACACATGTATTGAGCTATCCATTATTATGATGTCATTATGACGTCATAGATGAGTAAATTTGCATTGGCATAAAAATTGCTTTGAAGCAAATGATTGTATATAGGAGTATAAAGGCTTATAAATTTTTTATTCATAGACCAAATTTCATGAATGATGCATCAATGGACAGGAAATAATCAGTACTTTCTTGCTTTACTACTTTCGGGGTATTTGTTAACTTAATTTTTTTGTCATTTCTGGAGAAACTATGAATTATAGGGTGAGAAATGGTCATATTTTGTGCGGAAATACATTAATTTTTTAAAATAAGAGAAATTGACCCATTTAAGTGCTTGATTATGATTTGACTAATTGTATTTAAAGTTATGAAGGAGAGTAAGAATGATGTAAATGTGTTAATAGGCTAACATTTGACTTAAAACTTGGGTGCAGTTTTGGCTAGATTGGAGCATTTTTTAAGGATATTACACATAGAACTGTATATGCTGTAAAATCTTAATTAATGGTTGAATTTTCATGAAACTTGGCATGTTACCTCTACTTATGCTCTAGATTGACAAACAGTGTGAAATATTGTAAAATCTAAAAAATGCTTTTTCATATTGGGTACATCCCACTAATTATTTTTAGAATCGGTAGGAGAAGAAAGTAGTGCAGAAAAAATTACAAGTTCCTTAACTTGCAGACTTGCATAAAAAAAATTGTGCAGATGTACTAAACTGAGCCTCACACTTGTTGATAAGGAGTATCTTTCCTACCAAAAAAGTTTGGCAAATGTAATTCATCAAGAAGATCAGCCGAATTATTTTGTGTATTATAACGCCAGTTAGAACTCTGAGTTTCCCCTACTTTCACTTTCATTTTTAGAGGTTGCCGCAGACAGACGCATTTTGCCGGAAAACGAATCTGACATGCCACCTCGAGATTTTGACCAAGGAAAGACAAGTTGATGTGCTTTGATTTGAGGGGTCACTCACTGCTGAACGAAAATTAGGGACATCGCTATGAGAAGAAACGTTAACATTGTCGCCTATGGGAAAACAATTAGTGGACTGTACCCATATTGGGAAGCCTATAAGTAAGTGAAAAATGTCATAGATCTTGACTTTATTTCAAAGTTGGTGTTTTCTATCATTTCTAATTGTTCAAACTTATGAAAAAAAGAATTCTTATTTTGTTGATACATATTTTCAAACAAATTAATTCATAAATAAATTTTCTAGACCCCCCCCCCCCCCCCCCCCCCCCCCCGAACAGACTTGTATCACCCATTGTTTACACATGTATCGTAAATTAAATGTGTATCGATTTGTATATCATTTGTTTATTCAGAATCACAAATATATATTTAGATGAAAGAGTAATTATGTGGAAGTACATGCTCCACTGTCTTTTATTTTCATTACACAAAAATTCACAATTTAGGTCGGAATCGGTATTCAATCAGGGTCAAGGTCAAAGTGAAAGTAGACTTAGCAGAAAGTTATCAAAACTGTTCAGTGCTGTGTCTAGCAGTATAAAGAGGATAGGCATTTGTATTTTACACAGAAGGTAAGAGGTATGCCTTAGTACAGTATTTGTAAATTAGAATTTAATGTTTTTGGAACAGGATGATCAACACGTCACATACACGACATACATCATTGCGAATCAGTCGCTCGGTCAAGCTGGGTGCAGTTGTCTGGGAGTTAAACGATGTGTGTGAATATGCTCGTTAACTGATTTTTTTCTCATATTTTTAGCAATTGCATTACAAGTATTTGTTGAATGTACAATTATTGTCAGTTAAACATGCTTTTTACTTATTCTGCTGAATTAACTTGCCAATGTTAACATGGTGATTTCAAGTGGGAGCAAATTTATAATTTTTAATTAATTACAACTTATGGGCATAAAAGGAATATGGTAAAATTGTATGTGTGGAATGTCTGTGTGTCTGTCTGTCTTTAAATGTGAATGTTTGAGGTGTTTTTGAGCCTGATAATTATTGTGCCATTTATTGAATTGATTTCTTTTTAGGGTCATGGTCATTGGTACAGGAAAACCATGAGGTTCATGCAGGTGGTGTTTAAAACTATTGGCCAGCAAACACACACCCATTTGAAAACATCTTGAAATTTCACGGTCACCAGCAAAAAGTGGCAGTTGGCAAAATGTGTAAGTTAAACTTTTCTTAAAAAAAAAAAAATTATTAAAGTGTGTGTGTGTGTGGGGGGTGGGGGGTACATATTAAATAGGTGATAAAATTGTGAAAGTATTCATGTATAGCTAATTTGTACGTGCACTGCTATATATTTTGCAGCTCATATAGATTTTTTTTCTTGTATAAGAATTTCAAAGTAATTAGATCTACATCTTTGTTTTGTAAATAACGCATTATTTAGATTACACGAATAGAAGAATTGAAATTTCTTAAATATTTGACTGTCAAAATTATGTGATTTGTCAGGAAATTCAAAATTTTGTCTCATTTTCCTACAAATTACAAAATGGTTACCATGGAAACAAAACAACTTTAGAAGATTATTTATTTAATCAGGTAAACCACATATTTTAATTTTTTATAGTTAAAATGATTAGATTAGCACTGATTTTGTCTTAAATGAAAAGTACGGGAAAAGTGATGATACACATGTATTGAGCTATCCATTATTATGATGTCATTATGACGTCATAGATGAGTAAATTTGCATTGGCATAAAAATTGCTTTGAAGCAAATGATTGTATATAGGAGTATAAAGGCTTATAAATTTTTTATTCATAGACCAAATTTCATGAATGATGCATCAATGGACAGGAAATAATCAGTACTTTCTTGCTTTACTACTTTCGGGGTATTTGTTAACTTAATTTTTTTGTCATTTCTGGAGAAACTATGAATTATAGGGTGAGAAATGGTCATATTTTGTGCGGAAATACATTAATTTTTTAAAATAAGAGAAATTGACCCATTTAAGTGCTTGATTATGATTTGACTAATTGTATTTAAAGTTATGAAGGAGAGTAAGAATGATGTAAATGTGTTAATAGGCTAACATTTGACTTAAAACTTGGGTGCAGTTTTGGCTAGATTGGAGCATTTTTTAAGGATATTACACATAGAACTGTATATGCTGTAAAATCTTAATTAATGGTTGAATTTTCATGAAACTTGGCATGTTACCTCTACTTATGCTCTAGATTGACAAACAGTGTGAAATATTGTAAAATCTAAAAAATGCTTTTTCATATTGGGTACATCCCACTAATTATTTTTAGAATCGGTAGGAGAAGAAAGTAGTGCAGAAAAAATTACAAGTTCCTTAACTTGCAGACTTGCATAAAAAAAATTGTGCAGATGTACTAAACTGAGCCTCACACTTGTTGATAAGGAGTATCTTTCCTACCAAAAAAGTTTGGCAAATGTAATTCATCAAGAAGATCAGCCGAATTATTTTGTGTATTATAACGCCAGTTAGAACTCTGAGTTTCCCCTACTTTCACTTTCATTTTTAGAGGTTGCCGCAGACAGACGCATTTTGCCGGAAAACGAATCTGACATGCCACCTCGAGATTTTGACCAAGGAAAGACAAGTTGATGTGCTTTGATTTGAGGGGTCACTCACTGCTGAACGAAAATTAGGGACATCGCTATGAGAAGAAACGTTAACATTGTCGCCTATGGGAAAACAATTAGTGGACTGTACCCATATTGGGAAGCCTATAAGTAAGTGAAAAATGTCATAGATCTTGACTTTATTTCAAAGTTGGTGTTTTCTATCATTTCTAATTGTTCAAACTTATGAAAAAAAGAATTCTTATTTTGTTGATACATATTTTCAAACAAATTAATTCATAAATAAATTTTCTAGACCCCCCCCCCCCCCCCCCCCCCCCCCCCCCGAACAGACTTGTATCACCCATTGTTTACACATGTATCGTAAATTAAATGTGTATCGATTTGTATATCATTTGTTTATTCAGAATCACAAATATATATTTAGATGAAAGAGTAATTATGTGGAAGTACATGCTCCACTGTCTTTTATTTTCATTACACAAAAATTCACAATTTAGGTCGGAATCGGTATTCAATCAGGGTCAAGGTCAAAGTGAAAGTAGACTTAGCAGAAAGTTATCAAAACTGTTCAGTGCTGTGTCTAGCAGTATAAAGAGGATAGGCATTTGTATTTTACACAGAAGGTAAGAGGTATGCCTTAGTACAGTATTTGTAAATTAGAATTTAATGTTTTTGGAACAGGATGATCAACACGTCACATACACGACATACATCATTGCGAATCAGTCGCTCGGTCAAGCTGGGTGCAGTTGTCTGGGAGTTAAACGATGTGTGTGAATATGCTCGTTAACTGATTTTTTTCTCATATTTTTAGCAATTGCATTACAAGTATTTGTTGAATGTACAATTATTGTCAGTTAAACATGCTTTTTACTTATTCTGCTGAATTAACTTGCCAATGTTAACATGGTGATTTCAAGTGGGAGCAAATTTATAATTTTTAATTAATTACAACTTATGGGCATAAAAGGAATATGGTAAAATTGTATGTGTGGAATGTCTGTGTGTCTGTCTGTCTTTAAATGTGAATGTTTGAGGTGTTTTTGAGCCTGATAATTATTGTGCCATTTATTGAATTGATTTCTTTTTAGGGTCATGGTCATTGGTACAGGAAAACCATGAGGTTCATGCAGGTGGTGTTTAAAACTATTGGCCAGCAAACACACACCCATTTGAAAACATCTTGAAATTTCACGGTCACCAGCAAAAAGTGGCAGTTGGCAAAATGTGTAAGTTAAACTTTTCTTAAAAAAAAAAAAATTATTAAAGTGTGTGTGTGTGTGGGGGGTGGGGGGTACATATTAAATAGGTGATAAAATTGTGAAAGTATTCATGTATAGCTAATTTGTACGTGCACTGCTATATATTTTGCAGCTCATATAGATTTTTTTTCTTGTATAAGAATTTCAAAGTAATTAGATCTACATCTTTGTTTTGTAAATAACGCATTATTTAGATTACACGAATAGAAGAATTGAAATTTCTTAAATATTTGACTGTCAAAATTATGTGATTTGTCAGGAAATTCAAAATTTTGTCTCATTTTCCTACAAATTACAAAATGGTTACCATGGAAACAAAACAACTTTAGAAGATTATTTATTTAATCAGGTAAACCACATATTTTAATTTTTTATAGTTAAAATGATTAGATTAGCACTGATTTTGTCTTAAATGAAAAGTACGGGAAAAGTGATGATACACATGTATTGAGCTATCCATTATTATGATGTCATTATGACGTCATAGATGAGTAAATTTGCATTGGCATAAAAATTGCTTTGAAGCAAATGATTGTATATAGGAGTATAAAGGCTTATAAATTTTTTATTCATAGACCAAATTTCATGAATGATGCATCAATGGACAGGAAATAATCAGTACTTTCTTGCTTTACTACTTTCGGGGTATTTGTTAACTTAATTTTTTTGTCATTTCTGGAGAAACTATGAATTATAGGGTGAGAAATGGTCATATTTGTTTGTGCGGAAATACATTAATTTTTTAAAATAAGAGAAATTGACCCATTTAAGTGCTTGATTATGATTTGACTAATTGTATTTAAAGTTATGAAGGAGAGTAAGAATGATGTAAATGTGTTAATAGGCTAACATTTGACTTAAAACTTGGGTGCAGTTTTGGCTAGATTGGAGCATTTTTTAAGGATATTACACATAGAACTGTATATGCTGTAAAATCTTAATTAATGGTTGAATTTTCATGAAACTTGGCATGTTACCTCTACTTATGCTCTAGATTGACAAACAGTGTGAAATATTGTAAAATCTAAAAAATGCTTTTTCATATTGGGTACATCCCACTAATTATTTTTAGAATCGGTAGGAGAAGAAAGTAGTGCAGAAAAAATTACAAGTTCCTTAACTTGCAGACTTGCATAAAAAAAATTGTGCAGATGTACTAAACTGAGCCTCACACTTGTTGATAAGGAGTATCTTTCCTACCAAAAAAGTTTGGCAAATGTAATTCATCAAGAAGATCAGCCGAATTATTTTGTGTATTATAACGCCAGTTAGAACTCTGAGTTTCCCCTACTTTCACTTTCATTTTTAGAGGTTGCCGCAGACAGACGCATTTTGCCGGAAAACGAATCTGACATGCCACCTCGAGATTTTGACCAAGGAAAGACAAGTTGATGTGCTTTGATTTGAGGGGTCACTCACTGCTGAACGAAAATTAGGGACATCGCTATGAGAAGAAACGTTAACATTGTCGCCTATGGGAAAACAATTAGTGGACTGTACCCATATTGGGAAGCCTATAAGTAAGTGAAAAATGTCATAGATCTTGACTTTATTTCAAAGTTGGTGTTTTCTATCATTTCTAATTGTTCAAACTTATGAAAAAAAGAATTCTTATTTTGTTGATACATATTTTCAAACAAATTAATTCATAAATAAATTTTCCCCCCCCCCCCCCCCCCCCCCCCCCCCCCCCCCCCCCCCGAACAGACTTGTATCACCCATTGTTTACACATGTATCGTAAATTAAATGTGTATCGATTTGTATATCATTTGTTTATTCAGAATCACAAATATATATTTAGATGAAAGAGTAATTATGTGGAAGTACATGCTCCACTGTCTTTTATTTTCATTACACAAAAATTCACAATTTAGGTCGGAATCGGTATTCAATCAGGGTCAAGGTCAAAGTGAAAGTAGACTTAGCAGAAAGTTATCAAAACTGTTCAGTGCTGTGTCTAGCAGTATAAAGAGGATAGGCATTTGTATTTTACACAGAAGGTAAGAGGTATGCCTTAGTACAGTATTTGTAAATTAGAATTTAATGTTTTTGGAACAGGATGATCAACACGTCACATACACGACATACATCATTGCGAATCAGTCGCTCGGTCAAGCTGGGTGCAGTTGTCTGGGAGTTAAACGATGTGTGTGAATATGCTCGTTAACTGATTTTTTTCTCATATTTTTAGCAATTGCATTACAAGTATTTGTTGAATGTACAATTATTGTCAGTTAAACATGCTTTTTACTTATTCTGCTGAATTAACTTGCCAATGTTAACATGGTGATTTCAAGTGGGAGCAAATTTATAATTTTTAATTAATTACAACTTATGGGCATAAAAGGAATATGGTAAAATTGTATGTGTGGAATGTCTGTGTGTCTGTCTGTCTTTAAATGTGAATGTTTGAGGTGTTTTTGAGCCTGATAATTATTGTGCCATTTATTGAATTGATTTCTTTTTAGGGTCATGGTCATTGGTACAGGAAAACCATGAGGTTCATGCAGGTGGTGTTTAAAACTATTGGCCAGCAAACACACACCCATTTGAAAACATCTTGAAATTTCACGGTCACCAGCAAAAAGTGGCAGTTGGCAAAATGTGTAAGTTAAACTTTTCTTAAAAAAAAAAAAATTATTAAAGTGTGTGTGTGTGTGGGGGGTGGGGGGTACATATTAAATAGGTGATAAAATTGTGAAAGTATTCATGTATAGCTAATTTGTACGTGCACTGCTATATATTTTGCAGCTCATATAGATTTTTTTTCTTGTATAAGAATTTCAAAGTAATTAGATCTACATCTTTGTTTTGTAAATAACGCATTATTTAGATTACACGAATAGAAGAATTGAAATTTCTTAAATATTTGACTGTCAAAATTATGTGATTTGTCAGGAAATTCAAAATTTTGTCTCATTTTCCTACAAATTACAAAATGGTTACCATGGAAACAAAACAACTTTAGAAGATTATTTATTTAATCAGGTAAACCACATATTTTAATTTTTTATAGTTAAAATGATTAGATTAGCACTGATTTTGTCTTAAATGAAAAGTACGGGAAAAGTGATGATACACATGTATTGAGCTATCCATTATTATGATGTCATTATGACGTCATAGATGAGTAAATTTGCATTGGCATAAAAATTGCTTTGAAGCAAATGATTGTATATAGGAGTATAAAGGCTTATAAATTTTTTATTCATAGACCAAATTTCATGAATGATGCATCAATGGACAGGAAATAATCAGTACTTTCTTGCTTTACTACTTTCGGGGTATTTGTTAACTTAATTTTTTTTGTCATTTCTGGAGAAACTATGAATTATAGGGTGAGAAATGGTCATATTTTGTGCGGAAATACATTAATTTTTTAAAATAAGAGAAATTGACCCATTTAAGTGCTTGATTATGATTTGACTAATTGTATTTAAAGTTATGAAGGAGAGTAAGAATGATGTAAATGTGTTAATAGGCTAACATTTGACTTAAAACTTGGGTGCAGTTTTGGCTAGATTGGAGCATTTTTTAAGGATATTACACATAGAACTGTATATGCTGTAAAATCTTAATTAATGGTTGAATTTTCATGAAACTTGGCATGTTACCTCTACTTATGCTCTAGATTGACAAACAGTGTGAAATATTGTAAAATCTAAAAAATGCTTTTTCATATTGGGTACATCCCACTAATTATTTTTAGAATCGGTAGGAGAAGAAAGTAGTGCAGAAAAAATTACAAGTTCCTTAACTTGCAGACTTGCATAAAAAAAATTGTGCAGATGTACTAAACTGAGCCTCACACTTGTTGATAAGGAGTATCTTTCCTACCAAAAAAGTTTGGCAAATGTAATTCATCAAGAAGATCAGCCGAATTATTTTGTGTATTATAACGCCAGTTAGAACTCTGAGTTTCCCCTACTTTCACTTTCATTTTTAGAGGTTGCCGCAGACAGACGCATTTTGCCGGAAAACGAATCTGACATGCCACCTCGAGATTTTGACCAAGGAAAGACAAGTTGATGTGCTTTGATTTGAGGGGTCACTCACTGCTGAACGAAAATTAGGGACATCGCTATGAGAAGAAACGTTAACATTGTCGCCTATGGGAAAACAATTAGTGGACTGTACCCATATTGGGAAGCCTATAAGTAAGTGAAAAATGTCATAGATCTTGACTTTATTTCAAAGTTGGTGTTTTCTATCATTTCTAATTGTTCAAACTTATGAAAAAAAGAATTCTTATTTTGTTGATACATATTTTCAAACAAATTAATTCATAAATAAATTTTCTAGACCCCCCCCCCCCCCCCCCCCCCCCCCCCCCCCGAACAGACTTGTATCACCCATTGTTTACACATGTATCGTAAATTAAATGTGTATCGATTTGTATATCATTTGTTTATTCAGAATCACAAATATATATTTAGATGAAAGAGTAATTATGTGGAAGTACATGCTCCACTGTCTTTTATTTTCATTACACAAAAATTCACAATTTAGGTCGGAATCGGTATTCAATCAGGGTCAAGGTCAAAGTGAAAGTAGACTTAGCAGAAAGTTATCAAAACTGTTCAGTGCTGTGTCTAGCAGTATAAAGAGGATAGGCATTTGTATTTTACACAGAAGGTAAGAGGTATGCCTTAGTACAGTATTTGTAAATTAGAATTTAATGTTTTTGGAACAGGATGATCAACACGTCACATACACGACATACATCATTGCGAATCAGTCGCTCGGTCAAGCTGGGTGCAGTTGTCTGGGAGTTAAACGATGTGTGTGAATATGCTCGTTAACTGATTTTTTTCTCATATTTTTAGCAATTGCATTACAAGTATTTGTTGAATGTACAATTATTGTCAGTTAAACATGCTTTTTACTTATTCTGCTGAATTAACTTGCCAATGTTAACATGGTGATTTCAAGTGGGAGCAAATTTATAATTTTTAATTAATTACAACTTATGGGCATAAAAGGAATATGGTAAAATTGTATGTGTGGAATGTCTGTGTGTCTGTCTGTCTTTAAATGTGAATGTTTGAGGTGTTTTTGAGCCTGATAATTATTGTGCCATTTATTGAATTGATTTCTTTTTAGGGTCATGGTCATTGGTACAGGAAAACCATGAGGTTCATGCAGGTGGTGTTTAAAACTATTGGCCAGCAAACACACACCCATTTGAAAACATCTTGAAATTTCACGGTCACCAGCAAAAAGTGGCAGTTGGCAAAATGTGTAAGTTAAACTTTTCTTAAAAAAAAAAAAATTATTAAAGTGTGTGTGTGTGTGGGGGGGTGGGGGGTACATATTAAATAGGTGATAAAATTGTGAAAGTATTCATGTATAGCTAATTTGTACGTGCACTGCTATATATTTTGCAGCTCATATAGATTTTTTTTCTTGTATAAGAATTTCAAAGTAATTAGATCTACATCTTTGTTTTGTAAATAACGCATTATTTAGATTACACGAATAGAAGAATTGAAATTTCTTAAATATTTGACTGTCAAAATTATGTGATTTGTCAGGAAATTCAAAATTTTGTCTCATTTTCCTACAAATTACAAAATGGTTACCATGGAAACAAAACAACTTTAGAAGATTATTTATTTAATCAGGTAAACCACATATTTTAATTTTTTATAGTTAAAATGATTAGATTAGCACTGATTTTGTCTTAAATGAAAAGTACGGGAAAAGTGATGATACACATGTATTGAGCTATCCATTATTATGATGTCATTATGACGTCATAGATGAGTAAATTTGCATTGGCATAAAAATTGCTTTGAAGCAAATGATTGTATATAGGAGTATAAAGGCTTATAAATTTTTTATTCATAGACCAAATTTCATGAATGATGCATCAATGGACAGGAAATAATCAGTACTTTCTTGCTTTACTACTTTCGGGGTATTTGTTAACTTAATTTTTTTGTCATTTCTGGAGAAACTATGAATTATAGGGTGAGAAATGGTCATATTTTGTGCGGAAATACATTAATTTTTTAAAATAAGAGAAATTGACCCATTTAAGTGCTTGATTATGATTTGACTAATTGTATTTAAAGTTATGAAGGAGAGTAAGAATGATGTAAATGTGTTAATAGGCTAACATTTGACTTAAAACTTGGGTGCAGTTTTGGCTAGATTGGAGCATTTTTTAAGGATATTACACATAGAACTGTATATGCTGTAAAATCTTAATTAATGGTTGAATTTTCATGAAACTTGGCATGTTACCTCTACTTATGCTCTAGATTGACAAACAGTGTGAAATATTGTAAAATCTAAAAAATGCTTTTTCATATTGGGTACATCCCACTAATTATTTTTAGAATCGGTAGGAGAAGAAAGTAGTGCAGAAAAAATTACAAGTTCCTTAACTTGCAGACTTGCATAAAAAAAATTGTGCAGATGTACTAAACTGAGCCTCACACTTGTTGATAAGGAGTATCTTTCCTACCAAAAAAGTTTGGCAAATGTAATTCATCAAGAAGATCAGCCGAATTATTTTGTGTATTATAACGCCAGTTAGAACTCTGAGTTTCCCCTACTTTCACTTTCATTTTTAGAGGTTGCCGCAGACAGACGCATTTTGCCGGAAAACGAATCTGACATGCCACCTCGAGATTTTGACCAAGGAAAGACAAGTTGATGTGCTTTGATTTGAGGGGTCACTCACTGCTGAACGAAAATTAGGGACATCGCTATGAGAAGAAACGTTAACATTGTCGCCTATGGGAAAACAATTAGTGGACTGTACCCATATTGGGAAGCCTATAAGTAAGTGAAAAATGTCATAGATCTTGACTTTATTTCAAAGTTGGTGTTTTCTATCATTTCTAATTGTTCAAACTTATGAAAAAAAGAATTCTTATTTTGTTGATACATATTTTCAAACAAATTAATTCATAAATAAATTTTCTAGACCCCCCCTCCCCCCCCCCCCCGAACAGACTTGTATCACCCATTGTTTACACATGTATCGTAAATTAAATGTGTATCGATTTGTATATCATTTGTTTATTCAGAATCACAAATATATATTTAGATGAAAGAGTAATTATGTGGAAGTACATGCTCCACTGTCTTTTATTTTCATTACACAAAAATTCACAATTTAGGTCGGAATCGGTATTCAATCAGGGTCAAGGTCAAAGTGAAAGTAGACTTAGCAGAAAGTTATCAAAACTGTTCAGTGCTGTGTCTAGCAGTATAAAGAGGATAGGCATTTGTATTTTACACAGAAGGTAAGAGGTATGCCTTAGTACAGTATTTGTAAATTAGAATTTAATGTTTTTGGAACAGGATGATCAACACGTCACATACACGACATACATCATTGCGAATCAGTCGCTCGGTCAAGCTGGGTGCAGTTGTCTGGGAGTTAAACGATGTGTGTGAATATGCTCGTTAACTGATTTTTTTCTCATATTTTTAGCAATTGCATTACAAGTATTTGTTGAATGTACAATTATTGTCAGTTAAACATGCTTTTTACTTATTCTGCTGAATTAACTTGCCAATGTTAACATGGTGATTTCAAGTGGGAGCAAATTTATAATTTTTAATTAATTACAACTTATGGGCATAAAAGGAATATGGTAAAATTGTATGTGTGGAATGTCTGTGTGTCTGTCTGTCTTTAAATGTGAATGTTTGAGGTGTTTTTGAGCCTGATAATTATTGTGCCATTTATTGAATTGATTTCTTTTTAGGGTCATGGTCATTGGTACAGGAAAACCATGAGGTTCATGCAGGTGGTGTTTAAAACTATTGGCCAGCAAACACACACCCATTTGAAAACATCTTGAAATTTCACGGTCACCAGCAAAAAGTGGCAGTTGGCAAAATGTGTAAGTTAAACTTTTCTTAAAAAAAAAAAAATTATTAAAGTGTGTGTGTGTGTGGGGGGTGGGGGGTACATATTAAATAGGTGATAAAATTGTGAAAGTATTCATGTATAGCTAATTTGTACGTGCACTGCTATATATTTTGCAGCTCATATAGATTTTTTTTCTTGTATAAGAATTTCAAAGTAATTAGATCTACATCTTTGTTTTGTAAATAACGCATTATTTAGATTACACGAATAGAAGAATTGAAATTTCTTAAATATTTGACTGTCAAAATTATGTGATTTGTCAGGAAATTCAAAATTTTGTCTCATTTTCCTACAAATTACAAAATGGTTACCATGGAAACAAAACAACTTTAGAAGATTATTTATTTAATCAGGTAAACCACATATTTTAATTTTTTATAGTTAAAATGATTAGATTAGCACTGATTTTGTCTTAAATGAAAAGTACGGGAAAAGTGATGATACACATGTATTGAGCTATCCATTATTATGATGTCATTATGACGTCATAGATGAGTAAATTTGCATTGGCATAAAAATTGCTTTGAAGCAAATGATTGTATATAGGAGTATAAAGGCTTATAAATTTTTTATTCATAGACCAAATTTCATGAATGATGCATCAATGGACAGGAAATAATCAGTACTTTCTTGCTTTACTACTTTCGGGGTATTTGTTAACTTAATTTTTTTGTCATTTCTGGAGAAACTATGAATTATAGGGTGAGAAATGGTCATATTTTGTGCGGAAATACATTAATTTTTTAAAATAAGAGAAATTGACCCATTTAAGTGCTTGATTATGATTTGACTAATTGTATTTAAAGTTATGAAGGAGAGTAAGAATGATGTAAATGTGTTAATAGGCTAACATTTGACTTAAAACTTGGGTGCAGTTTTGGCTAGATTGGAGCATTTTTTAAGGATATTACACATAGAACTGTATATGCTGTAAAATCTTAATTAATGGTTGAATTTTCATGAAACTTGGCATGTTACCTCTACTTATGCTCTAGATTGACAAACAGTGTGAAATATTGTAAAATCTAAAAAATGCTTTTTCATATTGGGTACATCCCACTAATTATTTTTAGAATCGGTAGGAGAAGAAAGTAGTGCAGAAAAAATTACAAGTTCCTTAACTTGCAGACTTGCATAAAAAAAATTGTGCAGATGTACTAAACTGAGCCTCACACTTGTTGATAAGGAGTATCTTTCCTACCAAAAAAGTTTGGCAAATGTAATTCATCAAGAAGATCAGCCGAATTATTTTGTGTATTATAACGCCAGTTAGAACTCTGAGTTTCCCCTACTTTCACTTTCATTTTTAGAGGTTGCCGCAGACAGACGCATTTTGCCGGAAAACGAATCTGACATGCCACCTCGAGATTTTGACCAAGGAAAGACAAGTTGATGTGCTTTGATTTGAGGGGTCACTCACTGCTGAACGAAAATTAGGGACATCGCTATGAGAAGAAACGTTAACATTGTCGCCTATGGGAAAACAATTAGTGGACTGTACCCATATTGGGAAGCCTATAAGTAAGTGAAAAATGTCATAGATCTTGACTTTATTTCAAAGTTGGTGTTTTCTATCATTTCTAATTGTTCAAACTTATGAAAAAAAGAATTCTTATTTTGTTGATACATATTTTCAAACAAATTAATTCATAAATAAATTTTCTAGACCCCCCCCCCCCCCCCCCCCCGAACAGACTTGTATCACCCATTGTTTACACATGTATCGTAAATTAAATGTGTATCGATTTGTATATCATTTGTTTATTCAGAATCACAAATATATATTTAGATGAAAGAGTAATTATGTGGAAGTACATGCTCCACTGTCTTTTATTTTCATTACACAAAAATTCACAATTTAGGTCGGAATCGGTATTCAATCAGGGTCAAGGTCAAAGTGAAAGTAGACTTAGCAGAAAGTTATCAAAACTGTTCAGTGCTGTGTCTAGCAGTATAAAGAGGATAGGCATTTGTATTTTACACAGAAGGTAAGAGGTATGCCTTAGTACAGTATTTGTAAATTAGAATTTAATGTTTTTGGAACAGGATGATCAACACGTCACATACACGACATACATCATTGCGAATCAGTCGCTCGGTCAAGCTGGGTGCAGTTGTCTGGGAGTTAAACGATGTGTGTGAATATGCTCGTTAACTGATTTTTTTCTCATATTTTTAGCAATTGCATTACAAGTATTTGTTGAATGTACAATTATTGTCAGTTAAACATGCTTTTTACTTATTCTGCTGAATTAACTTGCCAATGTTAACATGGTGATTTCAAGTGGGAGCAAATTTATAATTTTTAATTAATTACAACTTATGGGCATAAAAGGAATATGGTAAAATTGTATGTGTGGAATGTCTGTGTGTCTGTCTGTCTTTAAATGTGAATGTTTGAGGTGTTTTTGAGCCTGATAATTATTGTGCCATTTATTGAATTGATTTCTTTTTAGGGTCATGGTCATTGGTACAGGAAAACCATGAGGTTCATGCAGGTGGTGTTTAAAACTATTGGCCAGCAAACACACACCCATTTGAAAACATCTTGAAATTTCACGGTCACCAGCAAAAAGTGGCAGTTGGCAAAATGTGTAAGTTAAACTTTTCTTAAAAAAAAAAAATTATTAAAGTGTGTGTGTGTGTGGGGGGTGGGGGGTACATATTAAATAGGTGATAAAATTGTGAAAGTATTCATGTATAGCTAATTTGTACGTGCACTGCTATATATTTTGCAGCTCATATAGATTTTTTTTCTTGTATAAGAATTTCAAAGTAATTAGATCTACATCTTTGTTTTGTAAATATTATTATTTAGATTACACGAATAGAAGAATTGAAATTTCTTAAATATTTGACTGTCAAAATTATGTGATTTGTCAGGAAATTCAAAATTTTGTCTCATTTTCCTACAAATTACAAAATGGTTACCATGGAAACAAAACAACTTTAGAAGATTATTTATTTAATCAGGTAAACCACATATTTTAATTTTTTATAGTTAAAATGATTAGATTAGCACTGATTTTGTCTTAAATGAAAAGTACGGGAAAAGTGATGATACACATGTATTGAGCTATCCATTATTATGATGTCATTATGACGTCATAGATGAGTAAATTTGCATTGGCATAAAAATTGCTTTGAAGCAAATGATTGTATATAGGAGTATAAAGGCTTATAAATTTTTTATTCATAGACCAAATTTCATGAATGATGCATCAATGGACAGGAAATAATCAGTACTTTCTTGCTTTACTACTTTCGGGGTATTTGTTAACTTAATTTTTTTGTCATTTCTGGAGAAACTATGAATTATAGGGTGAGAAATGGTCATATTTTGTGCGGAAATACATTAATTTTTTAAAATAAGAGAAATTGACCCATTTAAGTGCTTGATTATGATTTGACTAATTGTATTTAAAGTTATGAAGGAGAGTAAGAATGATGTAAATGTGTTAATAGGCTAACATTTGACTTAAAACTTGGGTGCAGTTTTGGCTAGATTGGAGCATTTTTTAAGGATATTACACATAGAACTGTATATGCTGTAAAATCTTAATTAATGGTTGAATTTTCATGAAACTTGGCATGTTACCTCTACTTATGCTCTAGATTGACAAACAGTGTGAAATATTGTAAAATCTAAAAAATGCTTTTTCATATTGGGTACATCCCACTAATTATTTTTAGAATCGGTAGGAGAAGAAAGTAGTGCAGAAAAAATTACAAGTTCCTTAACTTGCAGACTTGCATAAAAAAAATTGTGCAGATGTACTAAACTGAGCCTCACACTTGTTGATAAGGAGTATCTTTCCTACCAAAAAAGTTTGGCAAATGTAATTCATCAAGAAGATCAGCCGAATTATTTTGTGTATTATAACGCCAGTTAGAACTCTGAGTTTCCCCTACTTTCACTTTCATTTTTAGAGGTTGCCGCAGACAGACGCATTTTGCCGGAAAACGAATCTGACATGCCACCTCGAGATTTTGACCAAGGAAAGACAAGTTGATGTGCTTTGATTTGAGGGGTCACTCACTGCTGAACGAAAATTAGGGACATCGCTATGAGAAGAAACGTTAACATTGTCGCCTATGGGAAAACAATTAGTGGACTGTACCCATATTGGGAAGCCTATAAGTAAGTGAAAAATGTCATAGATCTTGACTTTATTTCAAAGTTGGTGTTTTCTATCATTTCTAATTGTTCAAACTTATGAAAAAAAGAATTCTTATTTTGTTGATACATATTTTCAAACAAATTAATTCATAAATAAATTTTCTAGACCCCCCCCCCCCCCCCCCGAACAGACTTGTATCACCCATTGTTTACACATGTATCGTAAATTAAATGTGTATCGATTTGTATATCATTTGTTTATTCAGAATCACAAATATATATTTAGATGAAAGAGTAATTATGTGGAAGTACATGCTCCACTGTCTTTTATTTTCATTACACAAAAATTCACAATTTAGGTCGGAATCGGTATTCAATCAGGGTCAAGGTCAAAGTGAAAGTAGACTTAGCAGAAAGTTATCAAAACTGTTCAGTGCTGTGTCTAGCAGTATAAAGAGGATAGGCATTTGTATTTTACACAGAAGGTAAGAGGTATGCCTTAGTACAGTATTTGTAAATTAGAATTTAATGTTTTTGGAACAGGATGATCAACACGTCACATACACGACATACATCATTGCGAATCAGTCGCTCGGTCAAGCTGGGTGCAGTTGTCTGGGAGTTAAACGATGTGTGTGAATATGCTCGTTAACTGATTTTTTTCTCATATTTTTAGCAATTGCATTACAAGTATTTGTTGAATGTACAATTATTGTCAGTTAAACATGCTTTTTACTTATTCTGCTGAATTAACTTGCCAATGTTAACATGGTGATTTCAAGTGGGAGCAAATTTATAATTTTTAATTAATTACAACTTATGGGCATAAAAGGAATATGGTAAAATTGTATGTGTGGAATGTCTGTGTGTCTGTCTGTCTTTAAATGTGAATGTTTGAGGTGTTTTTGAGCCTGATAATTATTGTGCCATTTATTGAATTGATTTCTTTTTAGGGTCATGGTCATTGGTACAGGAAAACCATGAGGTTCATGCAGGTGGTGTTTAAAACTATTGGCCAGCAAACACACACCCATTTGAAAACATCTTGAAATTTCACGGTCACCAGCAAAAAGTGGCAGTTGGCAAAATGTGTAAGTTAAACTTTTCTTAAAAAAAAAAAAATTATTAAAGTGTGTGTGTGTGTGGGGGGTGGGGGGTACATATTAAATAGGTGATAAAATTGTGAAAGTATTCATGTATAGCTAATTTGTACGTGCACTGCTATATATTTTGCAGCTCATATAGATTTTTTTTCTTGTATAAGAATTTCAAAGTAATTAGATCTACATCTTTGTTTTGTAAATAACGCATTATTTAGATTACACGAATAGAAGAATTGAAATTTCTTAAATATTTGACTGTCAAAATTATGTGATTTGTCAGGAAATTCAAAATTTTGTCTCATTTTCCTACAAATTACAAAATGGTTACCATGGAAACAAAACAACTTTAGAAGATTATTTATTTAATCAGGTAAACCACATATTTTAATTTTTTATAGTTAAAATGATTAGATTAGCACTGATTTTGTCTTAAATGAAAAGTACGGGAAAAGTGATGATACACATGTATTGAGCTATCCATTATTATGATGTCATTATGACGTCATAGATGAGTAAATTTGCATTGGCATAAAAATTGCTTTGAAGCAAATGATTGTATATAGGAGTATAAAGGCTTATAAATTTTTTATTCATAGACCAAATTTCATGAATGATGCATCAATGGACAGGAAATAATCAGTACTTTCTTGCTTTACTACTTTCGGGGTATTTGTTAACTTAATTTTTTTGTCATTTCTGGAGAAACTATGAATTATAGGGTGAGAAATGGTCATATTTTGTGCGGAAATACATTAATTTTTTAAAATAAGAGAAATTGACCCATTTAAGTGCTTGATTATGATTTGACTAATTGTATTTAAAGTTATGAAGGAGAGTAAGAATGATGTAAATGTGTTAATAGGCTAACATTTGACTTAAAACTTGGGTGCAGTTTTGGCTAGATTGGAGCATTTTTTAAGGATATTACACATAGAACTGTATATGCTGTAAAATCTTAATTAATGGTTGAATTTTCATGAAACTTGGCATGTTACCTCTACTTATGCTCTAGATTGACAAACAGTGTGAAATATTGTAAAATCTAAAAAATGCTTTTTCATATTGGGTACATCCCACTAATTATTTTTAGAATCGGTAGGAGAAGAAAGTAGTGCAGAAAAAATTACAAGTTCCTTAACTTGCAGACTTGCATAAAAAAAATTGTGCAGATGTACTAAACTGAGCCTCACACTTGTTGATAAGGAGTATCTTTCCTACCAAAAAAGTTTGGCAAATGTAATTCATCAAGAAGATCAGCCGAATTATTTTGTGTATTATAACGCCAGTTAGAACTCTGAGTTTCCCCTACTTTCACTTTCATTTTTAGAGGTTGCCGCAGACAGACGCATTTTGCCGGAAAACGAATCTGACATGCCACCTCGAGATTTTGACCAAGGAAAGACAAGTTGATGTGCTTTGATTTGAGGGGTCACTCACTGCTGAACGAAAATTAGGGACATCGCTATGAGAAGAAACGTTAACATTGTCGCCTATGGGAAAACAATTAGTGGACTGTACCCATATTGGGAAGCCTATAAGTAAGTGAAAAATGTCATAGATCTTGACTTTATTTCAAAGTTGGTGTTTTCTATCATTTCTAATTGTTCAAACTTATGAAAAAAAGAATTCTTATTTTGTTGATACATATTTTCAAACAAATTAATTCATAAATAAATTTTCTAGACCCCCCCCCCCCCCCCCCCCCCGAACAGACTTGTATCACCCATTGTTTACACATGTATCGTAAATTAAATGTGTATCGATTTGTATATCATTTGTTTATTCAGAATCACAAATATATATTTAGATGAAAGAGTAATTATGTGGAAGTACATGCTCCA